>NW_017295653.1:2697063-2708461 GCF_001594075.2 Trachymyrmex cornetzi
AAGTTAGCACCCCATTTTTTAAAAATTGTTTAAAAATACTTATTAAGCGGAACTCTTGTTATAAATTATATAGAACTCTTTGTCTCGTCAAAAAGAAACAGGAACTCTATTCAGAACTCCTGAGTACTATAGTTGGGGTGCTAACTTCACATACCCATATATAGTTATATATTACTTCTTAATTCTGGTTATATCGAATTTACCTTACCGTTTATATTTAAACATTTATAACAAAACAAAAAATGAACACAATTTCTTTTAAATTCTTGAATAAAAATAGTAAAGTAAAATAGAAAATAAAATATAAACAAAAATACGTAGCTTTGTATTTTAATTATTACTATTTAATAAAATATCTTGAAATATAGCTATATTAAGTTGATGATATAAGTCATCAAAGTCAAGAAAATAAAATAATTACAACTAGGAATGGAAAATGGATGCTTGTATCAATACATTGTTACTCAAGAATTAATATTCATTAATATTCATTAATAAGTTATTAAGTTACATTATATGGGTCATTCCACGTCAAGTGAGCCACCTTTCTGCCCAGAACAGGTTTTGATTAAAAAATCGTTGTATGGGTTGAAAATTTTTATTGAAAAAGTACCTTTACAATGCCGTATGCCCAAAAAATATAAAACAAAATGGCGGCTCCAATATGGTGAAGCAATTGGGAAAAAACGATGAGTTTTAGTTGAAACTTGACATTCGGGAGTTTTTGGGGTCGCTGCGCAAAGATATAGCTGACAAGCTGTTCAAAAATGATATGCCCTCTAACTACATACAAGAAGAATATTTCGGTGAAAACGTAATTCCTTCCTTCGCAAAAGAATACCGTTTTATCAAGAGTTTTCCATCTGTTCTCGGGATGAATGCATGGCTTTGTTGGATATTTGGGACTGGCTGAGCCGCGGAGAATCTTTTATTAAGTGATCTTTTTACTTTCGCATGTTCGCTTGCTGTGTAAAAAAAGATCACAATATTAGGAAATTTATCCTGAGCCCACTGATACAAGGTATCAAGAGTCAGAATTGCTTCTGTTGATGGAGCTTGTAAACTAGCACGAACTGCTTTCTGTTTGAAAGCTGCACCAATACCATCACAAGCCCCTTTTCCATGTGCAGTTGCATGGAAGTGCCATTCTGCCGGTATTTTGAAGTCTGTTTCATGATGTAATAAATTACAGATCTGAAAACGATTTTTATAGTGCTGTTTTGCACCATCAGTGAAATAAATTATTTTTTTCACATCGCACACAGATTGTATGTATTGAATGTACAGTTTTTGAATGACATAAACTGCTACAGTGTCATGCGATAAGCAATCTGATAAAAAAATTAAGCTTTTATGAAATATTTCCTTATCTTTGCGATAATAAAATACTACTGGGTGTAATGTACACTGATTATAAAATATATCTTTAAACTGCTCGCCGATTTCTGTCGGGCTTGAAATTACAAATTGAAACTGAAGTAGTAGATATTATCACATGCCTCAATGGAAGAATTGAAAAAGCATTCACTCCGGAAGTTAAAGCCTGAAATTTTTCGGAATAAGTTCACAGTTTTTTATAATACTAATCATTATTAAATTGACGATCAGTTTAATTTTTAATATTATTTCAGCAATTTGCGATTACATTTCAAGTCCGACAGTAATCGGTACAGAGTTTATATAATTGATATATTTGAAATTTACAAATATTATTTAGACAATAAGATAAAATTTCGATCGTATTTGGCGTTTCTTTACTCTCTTATTTATAATTTTGTAATATTTATATACTTTAATGTTTCTTATGTTTTTTAAGTTATTAATTATATCTTAATTATTACTAAATCAAATCAGTAATCATTCATACTGTAGAGGTTCACGAATTATATTTAAAGTTGTCGAAAAAAATTTTTTATATTTACCTATGCACGTAGAAATATATCTATCTCATACTTGATCATAGATTAAATAAAATACATGGAAAACTTATGTTTATTTACTCCACACATCTTCCATTACTGCATTTTTATATTCGGATAATATGTACATTGCGTTATTTTATCGTATATAATATACAATAAGATGAAAAGTAATACTTACACTAAAATTTTGATTTGTAGATAAAACTTTATAAACTATACTTATAGTACGAGTTATTTACTGTACATATATACATAGTTCATTGCACAAAATCTTAATTCAACAAAAGTTCATCGATTCCTGAGTTTTATGCCATTACTGCAATCGGCTCTTGAATCTTTTCTTTCGTACGACTCTTCTCTTCTTCCGGTAATTCCTTTGGTACATCTGGTAATAAAACATCCTTTGATATTTCAGGAGCTTTCTCATTGATGTCTGCTTCCATCAATGCATCCAATTCTGCTTCAATTTCACTCTCGTCAATTTCTTCCTCTATAGCGAAAGTTGACGTCAATACTTCATCAATTTCTGTTTGCTTTTCAATGCCTTCTCTTGTCTCATCCATAACTTTTTCAATTTCATCGATAGACAATAAAGCGTGTAATTGCTTCAATGCAGTATTGCCAGTTTTTAGGCCATCAACAACTTTCATCTCAACTTGAGCAAATTCCAAATCATGAACCATACGCTCAAGATTTTCTAGCTGACCATCTGCACGAGTCAGAACTTGTTCTTGATATTTCTTCTTGCGTAACAATAGTAATGCACGACTGTAAGAATTAATAATTACAAAATAAAATTTTAAGATAATAAAATTTAATTAATTAATGTTATGTAATATATCAACTAAGAAAAAATCTATAGAAAATGATTAAGAAATTTTTTAAAAATCATAAAAGAAATTATACATAAACATAGAATTCATCTTAAATTTCTAATTGATGAAAAATTTTAGCTAATAAGCAATGTACTAATTTACAAACAAATATAATATAGAATAAATATTGTGTATTATATAACGCTAATGTACAGTATGCAATTAAATATAAAATACTTTCTTTCCATATAATAATTAAACGTAAGATACGCACTCTTTCTTGCCATTTTTCAAAAGTTCCTTTGCAAGCAATCGTTCCTTCTCCAAGCTTTGCTCGATTTTCTTCTGGTACTGCTTAATTTTATCCCTTGTCTGTTTCACTTGCTGCAAATGTCAAAAAATGCATCTCAGACAGTTTCGAGGTTATAATATGCACTACATACTTCTGATTTTTGTGTACTACGTATTTGACTTAATTTTCTGTTTGTTATGCGTGCGAATCAAACAATTACTAACAACTTACTGGTTGAGTTAAGTGTGACCAACGATAAGAGAATGATTTGACAGTTTCAGGAATAACGTTGTGAAGAAAGGGTTAAGACCACTTCTTACCAGGATTGCTTTGTCCTGCTCAGTGACCCGGCTCGGTTGTTTTTTCTTAGCGAAGAAAATTCCCATCTTGCACGCGATATCACAAAGCGCGAGTCGAATTTGTAATTGACTCGCCTATCACGTCACGTCGCGTTTGACAATCTTCCACAATCGTCAAAAGTATAGCGTCAATCCTCGCGAGGTGCCGGGACTGCCGGGCGGCAGCCATGTTGGTCGTTCGATAGTCGATAAGTCGACACTTACAATTCTCGAAACAGGCGCCGCCTACGTCACGTCACTCGCACGGTACGATGGTGTTATGTTGTTCGATTGTATTGTAAATTCGCTCTCAATAATTGCGCGGAATAAATTCCACGTTTCGCAGATATTTTGTGCGTAAAAACATGCGTAAAAATTCACAAATTGTGACACGTAATTTTCGATGATTACAGTGAAACGCATAGGCTGCACGTATAATACGTATGAGGTATCATTTTATTCTTGATATTCGCAGAGTGTTAAATAAGGATAAAATGATACCTCATGCACATTTTGCGTGTAACGGAACGCAGCCATGCTTGCGATTGGAAACAATGGCGCGAATTGTGAATCGGCTGCTATATACATTGTCTAATGTACTTTGGAGATGACATCAGGTAATCTTTTACAATATTTTTCATAAATAACAAGAGATGAGAAAATTTTGAAGAAAAATTATAGTTGCACATATGAGATAATTTAGTTTCTATCTAATCACGATTATAATCGAGATAACAAATTGCGATGTTCGGTTATTTCAATCTATGGACTATTATTAATTAGTTTTCTTTGGCATCAAAGCTTGTACTCAAAGCTTCGTATTCTTCAATCTTTTGATAAATTCTCGAATATCGTTTACTCCAAAAATTCACGAATACTTTTTAAAAATTGATATTTTCGGAATTACTTATTCAGCTTAACGATAATTTTTTAAAAAAGTTATTGTAAAACAACACGTTGTTATAGATATCAAAGATCCAATAATTATAATTATTATTGGGTCTTTGCATCTAATAATATTCTAATTTATACACTGCGGTTCTAAAGAATTATTATTAAGAAAATTGTTATTTGAATAAGTATAAATCCAAAAATTCGATTTTTTTTATGTTCTCAATTTTTTGCCTGGAGTATTATGTATGCGTGTGCACAGATATATCTTTGGCTATTTACATTTTTATCTAAATAATTACATTGTTTATATATATTTTTAATTATTTGCATTTACGTTACATATATTAATTTTTACGATAAAATTATAATTATATATGGAATAAAAAGTGAGTAAAAGTGCACAATTTATGCAATTTGTAATTATACTTCAGTATTGAAAGGTAGGGATCGAGTAATAAACCACAAAGACATTAGATTGAATTGAACAATGTCCATTATATTATATATTTTATTCCCACATACACACGGCACGTTGTGAACCTTTTCTTAAATATTAATAATATTATCGTAATAATAATAATAATCATCATAATCGTCATCATCATCATCATCTTCCTCGTCATTATCCTCGTCATCGTCGCAATGATAATAATTTTCAATAATCATAAGTAAACAATAATAAACATAATAATGTGAGAGAATTCATGTGAATTATATTTATATTTATGTATATATATTTATAATAAATCATATATCGCAATAATCATCGTATCATATAATATATATTTATATGTACAGAGGGGTATAATATATATTGTTATTCTTTATTAGTTTAATATTTATAATCGCAATATTATATTTATTTTTGTTTGTATACATACACAATTAATTAGATTATCGGCCCTCGCATGCGCCTCATGGCGGATAATTTCTCACTTTCTATCTTTTGTTCCTATCTCGCTTTTCCCAACTGAGTGAACCCGGGACCGAGTAATATTCTCTCATAAATCGCTCGAGTGCATAAGCGCAATCGATTGATCCTCGTGTCTCCCTTGCCCCGTTTGAGAAAAGCATCGTCGACGGACCCGGAATTCTTTCCATCGACCGGGTCAATCGATCGATTCGCTTCCTCGAACGCAACCTCGGCGCTCCGCGGTCGTTTTGTTTTTATCTTACAAAACATCCATTATAGTCTTGGCCGCTGTTGGACAGAGAGTCGATATTCCCCTCGTTTAACTTACACTTCTGAATCTTACTCGAGCGATCGATCGGGTGCTGTATCAATTTCTCAACGCAACAGTCGCGATCGCGATTTAACGTTCGCGCGGAAGGGGAACGCTCGGTTCTCCCACCAGTAGCGGGCCTTTCATAAATATTCTGTACAACGTTATTATTATTATTATAAATCATCAATATATCTTATATAGTCTTATCGTTATGTCATTATTATCGGTAGTGTAAAATTGAAACTTTTACGTACTTACGTAGATTAGATTAACGTCTTGCTCGCCCGCTCGCTCGCGGGCGGCCTATCGTTATGTATATATACCATTTTTTGTTCTTTTTCTTTTAAGTCGATACATAATCGTATAATTTAGTATGTCGCTATATGTACTGTAATCGTTTACGATTAGTAAGAATATGTAAAATTGGTATTTCACCTTATCCCTTGGCTTGCTCGTTTATAATTCAATAAATTCTCGTTTAAGCATCCACATAATCATTTAATATACATGGAATTAAGAGGGGTTTAATTATTGCTTGTTATATTGCAAGTTTCCTCATTGCAAGCTATGCCATTCCGTCGAGCTTATTCGCAGTTCGCCGTTGCTCCTCTTTACAACTATCGCGATCCTTTCGCTGTGAATCACAGAAAGTATACCCAAAAGTTTGGTTTTCCTCGTTCGCTGCATCACCGATATCGATAATAAGACGTCATCAAGCCTAACGTACAATATAAATATTTGTCGAATTATCATAGTTTGTCGCTATTGAAATAAATTGGAATTTTTATCTTTCGGAAAGTTAGGTCTAAAATGTAAGAGATGTAATAAGAAATCTCTTAATTTTCATCGGTCGGCATCGTTATAAAATAACAATATACCACAACGTGCTTATAAATCACTCAGGTTCTTAATAATAATATAATGCGAACAAGCTGTATTGTAGTGCCATTGCAGAGATCATTCTATGTATATGTACTATATATACGATCAGTTTTTCGAAAAGAGTAAACGAATTTATTATTGCACATCGAGTGATACGTTTGTGATTACAAAATATATACATTTTGAAACGATATAAATATATGATTTTTTAAAAAATGAAAAAACTTGAAAGTGTTACTTTACAGCATGATAAACGTGATTATCATAATCTTTATAAATGATAAGCGTACTGATTGTTTGTTATTTTGCAGAAAAATGAAATAATTTCTCGAATACTCTATAATGATAAATTGCTAATGTCATGTTACACGTCACAGATCCATTTGATATGTGAATTTTAATGAATGTGAAATTAGTTTTTCTTTTTTGTATTTATAAATGTAATTAAAATAAATGCGTTATTATGTAATTCTATAAGTTGCAGATTGGGTGATGACGTAACAAATCGTCAATGAACGAGGAAAATAAACAAAACGCGATCATAAGACATTCACATTTCTTTGGTTTAAACGGACATTGACATAGCACGACTGTCAAGATATTACAAAGAGTACGAAAGATTGCTTTAGTTAAAATCGCGTTATATTAATTTATGTAATGCAATATAACCTGAATCTGAGAGAGCGCGCATTTCAAATAATTAGACAATCATTCTAAATTGCATCAATTGAATTACAGTCTTGCGGCAGGGAATTCAATACCTTTACGCGATAAATATATATATATATAGACATTGTATAAAACGGAAACTGTATCAAAGATACGGACGTATATTGTGGCTGGTCAAAGGACTAACTGAAGGACTGATAATAACATTTTATCAGTTGACATAACAGTTATACATATGTAGAATCGCGTTTAGCAAATAATGAACCTTTTGAGAAAGTGAATCAGCAGTTCGCGATTCGATAACTGTAATACTATGAGCGCTAATTGAGAACGGAAGAGATACATTTTCGAAAGATTCACTTTCTGCCAAACCTTTCTTACGCGTTTGCCACTGTTGCGCCCGTATCGATAGAAATTTATAAGAACCACGTAATGTACAGATAACTATAGTAATGATAATTTTGTTGGAGTCCAGGTATGACGTTGATTAGTTCGACGGTTAGCAAATCCTTACTGAAGTTCGCACTTTTGCACGCAGGAAGAATATTAACATTTGTTGGTTACGTGTAACGGCACATACGAACATACGCCAAATGTAATTACATCGTCATATATCTAGAATAGCATGATGCGTTGTGAGTGTATATATATATATAGCTTATATACATATGGGGTTATATTATATATCATATTCTCGTGCGTGTCCAGATGGACCGTCGTCGCCCGTCGTGTTGCTAATATATCGAACGTATCGTCGCTTAAGCAAGCTTTTATTTAACGCAAGTAACTTGATTTAAGAGACGACGAATGTCTCTCGGGACACGTTTTGAAAGCTTGATAAGGAAGCTTAACGCATTCACTGCCGGTTCTTATTTGTACGAGTAGCTCTTCGCTTGTCTGGCCTCTCAGATCTCGCGAGAGCGAAGACAACAGTGCACTATATGCTCGGCAGTGAATGAGTTTGTATTCAAGCGCTATTGAGTCGTAAACGAAAAGGAGCGTTGTGATATGATGAAGTTCGTGAGTGGCGAACGCAATGTCATTAATATTGACAGCGATTACGTATATACGATAACATACTAATTGTAACAAAATTCAACAGAAAAGAGACGAAACAAATCCAATTTCCCGTGCGGAAAATTATCAAATTCCAATTGGACTCTCGTCCTACTTGGCTCCATGTTTCAGGCTTAAGACTAGATACACGCGATCGCCAAACAGTCGTTTACTTGACTTGAGAATCTTTCTACTCGAGGCTCAACCGTTTGGACCGTGCTCCCTTTTTTGTTTGCAGTGCTTATTGCAGGATTATCTAGCTGCCGATGAAAAATCGATGGGGTGACTTGTTGTTTTGTATGTGTCTTATAGATGGGATGCGAATTCACACACTTAGGATGATTTATTTATCTTTTACTCTCATAGCGTGAGCCTTAATGATAAAACTTAGTGTCCACTTGGGATTTTTCGTTCTATCCGTCGCTCTTTCAGAACAAGTTTCGATAATTAAACTTTCTGTTTCACTATAAAAGTAATTTACGTCACACACACACACAATCCATTGATTTTATTCTCTAAAAATTATTATAATTTTTCGATGAAACTAGAATTAAAAATTGCACTCGATCTATTTAAATCATTAATTTACCCGGCCTGTTGTTATGTAATATGTATTTGATATTTTAAGAACAATTTTTTCAACAAAAAACTAGAATGTGCGTATAATTTGACGAGTTTACGAATGTATCAAGTTCTTGAATGGATACGTAAGTCTTCAGATCAGATATATACATACATCTCCGAAAATGAAGCACGTGATCTTGGGAACCAATCGATCATGCTATTGCGCTCGAAATATTTGTTACGTAATTGCTTATCTAGCTCCTTCATTCCAACGAATTTCGTTCGATATTCTCAAATCATTCATATCGCGAGAAAAGCTACGGAAAAGCCGATCATATTTTCTTGCAAATTGCCTCGGCCGGTTGCTTTCTCGTGTTCGAGGAAACCAAAATGGAACGCGTAAATTTGGTGTCGCGCAGCGAAGACACGCTAAACTAGCCACTCTAGAAAACGTATTTCTTTTAGTCGAGAAACAGAGAATGCGTAAAAAAGAATCAAAGGATCGATATCGACAGCTCTCTCTCTCTCTCCGTGAGAAATGGAATTCTGATATCTCGCCGCGGTACTACGTTTGCGTCAATGTGTTTCTGTACTTACTGGCCGGGCCGTATAAACGCGCGTGCGTGCGAACGTGTCAATATGCGTTTATCTATCGTAACAAATGCGTAAATGTTTATATAATATATCCTGTGTGACCGCAAATTTCTTTTTTTTATGAAACCATGTTTTAAGAACGTCTGTAACGAGAATCGTATCTTAGATGCTGACGGCGTGAAATCATGATTGTGTATGGAAAAGAAATAGCGTGTATAATTTTTAAATATTAATAATAACGTATTCGCTCATAGAGAAGAGCTGTGTGTAACCTTATCGTGTTTGAACATTTGGTAAGTTTTGAAGGTTTGAGCTTGAACAAGTGTGTAGTAATTTCGCGTGATTCGACGGTGATGTCCATGCGTGGGCAATTATTGCCGCGCAATTAGGCAGAAACGCGGAAAAGTTTCGCGTAAACTTCATAATGGATTATACACGCGCCCGCGTGCTGCGTTGTAATCCTCATTTATTTACTTCACCCGCGATATAGGCGATAACAACAATTAATCACAAAGGATTCGCGCGTGCGATCTGCTACCGCGCTTCGCCGTTTAAATTATTACTCGATATTGCTTTTTTCCATATGAAGTGTGCCTGAACGTTATTTGTTCGTTTCTTTACTCTTTTCACTTAGCAGCCTTAAATAACGTGATTCTCAATGCGAAGAAACGAGGGGGAAACAGAAATCTTGATCGAAATCAGTTTCTTCGAATTACGTTGCTGCTTGCTGACACCCGAATACCATGAAGGAGTAGATAATAATTGATCATTAAATTCATAGTGCTTTGATTTTATCTATAGAATATTTTCTTAAGTTATATATGTATATGTCTTATAATATTTCATAATTAAATTTATTTAAATTCCTTGATGGTGTTCTGATATCATCATTGATGTGTATATGCTTAGATAATATCCTTTTTCCTGTTCCGTTTGTACCCGGACGATAACTCTTCTATCAATTCGCAATGAGAATTAACGTCACGACGCAAACTGGACCATTGCGAATATATACATCGCGTTTGTGTGTGTGTGCGTGTGTGCGTGTGTGTGTGTGTGTGTCTGTGTGAGTGTTTGCAAATGAATGTATTTTGTGACATTAGCGTCTCTTCAATATCCGATCATGTGCTCTCATTTTGTCACCGCTATTTTACGGAGTAATACAATTTGCTTAATTAATCATTTAATACCTTTGCATGCTTTTGTCTCTCTTTTTCTCTCTATACGTCCTCATCATCATGTATATATATGTATATCAATCATCGTAATTATTATCTTATTATTTATACGTATGAATGTCTGTGTGCATGAGTATGTGTGTATTTATATTTATATATGTATATGTATGTCATGTGCGATCGCACGAGGGGCGGCTGTATACGATGAGCGATATTGTAGTATTTCACGTCCTCTACTTCATAATTATATAATTAATTCGTTTTTCATCTAAATAGGTCTTGTAAAAAAAGCTCTTGAGGATCGCAAATAGGCTCATAGAATTTAGCCTACTCTAGCCGCGCCTCGCGCATATAAGCCTCCGTCTTAGTTCTTAGTCACCCCGTTGCCCCCCAATTATACCGCAATCGGTGGTGATTCAAAATTTTCAGTACAATAGTATATTAGCTTTAAAACAGCGATAACTATATATACAAATGCATAAAACAATGTTTCAATATATCTGTTCATTTCCATAATCCTCATATCTTTCTTCGCCTTTATATATATATATCTCGTTTATATATAATTATAATATATATTTTGCTTTTCTTAATCATTTAATATATATGTATATTTATATGTATATTTATATTCATATTTATATATTTATATTTTTATATACTAGATATATATATACATATATATATATGTTTATATATATATATATTTAATGTATGCGGTATAATACATGTGTATTATCACTTTCCTACTCCTCTCTCCTTTCCTCTTTTGCTTCTCTATATTTTTGTCTCTTATTCTTTTTCTTCTACATATTTATGTTTTTTGCATATTTTTTTCACTCTTCCACATTTATTCTTTTTTCTTTCTTTTTTTGCATATGCATACATATGCTCGGACCCGGACACATACACACCCACACACACACATACACATGCACGCACGCACGCACGCACGCACGTACATACAC
>NW_017295653.1:2708483-2717980 GCF_001594075.2 Trachymyrmex cornetzi
CTCTCTCTCTGTCCCCCTCTCTCCCTCCCCCTCCCTCTCTTTCTCTCTGTCCCTAATTCTGTATTTCTCTTATTTCTCTTCACCCTTTTCTTTATGTCATCTTATTTATATATTACGATCGCGTCTTTTTCTAATTAATAATTGATCGTAGATTTTTTCGAATATGTATACATTTATATATATATATATAGATATAATTTAAATATATATATAATTCTTTCTCTTTTCCAGGAGAGAGGTTGCCGGAAGAACTCCAATCGCCTTAAAGTCGCATTTTATTAGTGAGTGTATGTATTTCAGTATATTAATATTATGAAATTATACGCGAAAATTGCAATTTGCAGAATGCGTAAACCGATGTATGGCGAGAAAGACGAAATGAATAGAGAAATTAAAATATGCTGTATTTATATTATACTTATGTTTAAGAGAGAATTAGAATACTATGAAGAAATTATTTAAACAGATTTTAAACTGTAATCTTATATAAGGATATAATTGATCTGAGTAGGTTTACTATTTGTTTTCTAATAAATGATTGCCTTTTCACAAATGGCGGTATATGCAAGAAGATTAATATATATATCTAAATCAATAATTTATCCATCCAGTAAGAAATAAACATTTTGGAACATTTCAATAACGTTGTAACGTTGCTACAATGTTGCTGAAATAATTCAAAATGTTTCTTGCTTACTGGGTAATTTCCTTCACAGTATTCTGTTTTCATCAAACAGTCATATCTGGTGAAATGTTCAATAAAATACGCATCTCTTTCTTTTTCAAAATTGCTGATTACGATTTCTCAAGGGTATCTTTTCTTGCAATTGATTGGCAGTAATAAATAATTCGATGATTTTATTCACAAAGTTAACAATTCCATAATTATATAGGAATATAATGATTTATGATTATTTGACTATGATTATTACATCTGATCTGATTATTTCAATAACGTCAAAATAATAAAATTACTAATCTTTTATGTGTAAAAGTGAATAAAAAAATTAAATAAAATACAAAATTACTTATATTCATTTTGTTTAATATTTAAAACAAATATTGTAATATTCTGATAATATTATATAACAATAACGATTTACAAATGTTATTTTAAAAAGTTTATGAAATGATATACGATATTATCCACGGTATGAAGAATTATGATTAGTTATTCACTTTGACAGAAAATTTAAGATATTTAATAAAAAATTTTAAATATTTAAAATATCAAGTTATTTTTCAAAATTAAAATAAATTAATAGTGTTTGTAATAAATTACTATAGAGTTGTAATTGAATTTTTTAAAGCAGCTTGAGAGAGTTAAGTTTGAAAGTTTTAAACTGTTTTAAATTTTAAGAAAATGTTAAGTTGTATTGTTGACTCCTTGAACTAGATCATCGAACCACAATTTATTTCTCTTGATCTCAATTCAGTCCAATTTACATTATATTATATGGCAGATCGTATTAGTATCTACGGGGAAAGAAGTAAATACAAAATTTAAAAAGAGAGAAAACATAATAAGATTTACGATATTTTGTGAAAAAATTTTAGTTGGTCAAGTATAAAACTTCATAATTCTAATTTGTTGGATCGAGAATAAAATGAATTTTTTTAGGCCGAAATCCATTCTGAACATTAAATTGTTGATCATCGGTTAAACATTCCGCAAACGAAAGGCTTGGAATTCTCTCGGCCTTCTTTCTCTTCCCAATCACGAAAATTACGACTTATACACTTGACTGTTACCCTTTTTCTCTATTTTGCTTTTGTCTTTCTCTAGCTTTTCTCTTATCTTTTAAATATATTTTATTTGTGTCTTCTTTACTGCGATCTCGCGCGTCTTTTCTTAAGCCTACGTACGACGAATCTCACGTTTACGCTCTACGTTTTGTTGAGCTGGTGTTATGTCCTTGTTTATATGTATGTGTGTATGTGCACATGTACTTGTATTATAATCTTTACATTTCCCTTATGAAGCTCACCCGTGTAATCCTGTTTCCTTATTTGTTATTGTTCGCAAGGTATGTCGCTGCGGCTATATTGTGTCTCTGCAATCCATCTTTGTTTTAGTTGATTAAAAATAAAATAAAAATAAAATATATGTTAAAAAACATGATAAACATCAAGCGCATTAGAAAAAAGTTTTAGCTCTGGTTTTTATTTTAGAATATTTAGCGCCGAAAGGAAATCGCAAAATAAAATAGAGCACGAGAGAATGACAACACGCGAAAGTATACATCTTCTTAGCTCTACAACGAGAATACCTACTTTTAACTGCGACAATTTATAAACTTTTCTAAAACAATTGATATAAATTCAAGATTTACATACATATACATAATTAATCGTATATACAGTATATAAATTAATCATTTAATAATTAGTAAATTATTTTTAACGGCAATTAAATAGACATGGCTCGGGAAAATATGTAATCAATAACCACTAATCATAATTGAATATGAAACCAAAATATATATTAATAGAGAAAATATATTTGATTAACAAATTTAATATAATTTTGGTATGTACAATTTATTTGCATATGTTGATAACTTAATATATCATCGTAATAGCCGTTAAAAAACTGTTTAAATTCCACTTGTGAACACATTTCATTTATTATGTGACGAATGTATTGCATTCGATTTAAAATATAGATTTATTGGCTCTTATTCTTCAGTTTTTACTGTTTCAAATCAGTCAATGGAGAAAAGTAATGTTACAGTCACAAATTATCACAATTTTACAGCACGTTAATCTTCTTTTTCTTACGATAATGACCGATATTTTTATTCTAGCAATCAAGATTTGAATCTTCCATTCTTGTAAGTAAATGAAAGATATTTTGAATCTACCTTTTTTTGATACTTTGTTCATTACTTTCAAAATCTAAAATATACACTAACTTTCGTGTTTATAAAAAAATGGCTTTTATTAAATAATAATTATTTCAACAAAGGAAATTTCATTTATACTTTTGATTAAAAAAGGCAATTGTTCGGATAAAGTTGATCGCTTTTTTATATCTTCTTATGCAATATGCCTATTTTGAACATTTGTTTGAAAATATCACGCTCCCTTTCATATTTTAGCATTTTCTGGGCTATAACGGGATAGCATCATTTTGTTTTGTTCACAAGAGGATAGGCGGTGTACAAAACGTTGGTGACACACGCGATCGCAGTTTGCCCACTTTGTCTCTTTTCCCAGTCTCAATATATTGTTTTTTTTTTTATATCTTCAAACGAACCGAGTTTTACGTCGCGCGCATAATTTAGGAACTTAAGAATACTGTCACTTCTTGTCGGTATACTTTAATCTCCGCCATCTTGTCGCTGTACGTCTCTTTGTGGTCATGAAAAAGTATTGCTAACGTTCTTTAAGAATTGACTCGTTTTACACGCATTATTATTAATTCTTCTCTTTCCTTGCGTGCACGTTCATCGAAAGAAACAAAATGACTGCCGTTCCACGTGACGCACGTATCCAATTTAATAAAATTATTTCTCTTTTTCTCTCTCTCTTTTTTTTGTTTACCCTGTTGTTTAATGCAATAATAATAACAGCACGCATATAATAATCGCGTATATAATCGTCGTTTATATAATTATAATTCATCGATCGACGCTCTTTCTTGCGAATTTAATTATAGTAATGATAATATGTAATAAGGAACCATTTATTCTGCGATATCAACGAAACGCGAATGTCCCAGTCGTATAAATTACGCGCATAATTTATTAGGGGCGATGTGGCCCTTGTCACCAGAAAGAAGGGAGGAATTTCTCGTAAATCCTCTGCCAATGCGATGAGACCTTTCGCACTCGTACATTATGTATTTTTAACGCACTGCCATTGTACTATAATAACGGCTGTATGAGATTTCTTTTTATGCGTGCAATTTTTGTTTTAAAAATAACAAAATTTAATACGTTTACAGATAACGTGGAAGAATCTATAATTTTCCATCAAGGTTCGTTCTTAGAATCCAGTGACATTTTGTCAGTTACCGTTATAAAATGATTTGTATTATTGCGATTTATATGTTACAAAATAATGCACGCATAATAAAAATTCAAATAGTTGTATCAACGTCGATTATCACATTAATCGAGATAAACATGAAATTTCCTCTCCTTGTCTATATTATGTAATTAGAAGTTTAATCTGGAAGATGATATTAAACCGATAACTCAGAGTTAATTGAACGAGACCGTTGATGCAACTTGCAA
The DNA here is from genome assembly GCF_001594075.2 of Trachymyrmex cornetzi. NCBI lineage: Eukaryota > Metazoa > Arthropoda > Insecta > Hymenoptera > Formicidae > Trachymyrmex > Trachymyrmex cornetzi. Next base: position 2,712,725 of record NW_017295653.1, read on the forward strand.
TTAGCCTATGAATGTTAGTAATTAACTCGATGATGATAGCCATCCATTGAAATGGACCTTATCGTCCGGTTATTTAAAGAAATAACACTACATGTCGATCACTCTTAATCGTCCGGGAAGCTCTCATGTGACTTGAATAATCATTTCTATTCTCACGCTAATTGAAATTCCTCTCGTCTTTCCGCGCAATATCATAAGGTCACGACAAAGTTAACCTAAACTTCAATTACCAATAATCCATTAGAATCTATCCAATCTTCACTCATTCACTCACCAATTGGATTGCGTTATACAATATAAGTTAAGTGATATTATCTGAAAGAAGGAGGAGTGATCACAAGTTAGAATACGGGAAAACGACTTCAGAATGTAACATTTAGACTGAAGCATCATTTTATTTGTTTTATTTGTTTTCTGCATTATATATTAATTGTATAACGTAGTTCAATTGAGATTTGGATCTGAAAAAGAGCCTACCTCTCGTTTACGTCGAGTGGGGATCTTGGGACTCTCCTAATATCCGAAATATTATTGGAAGCGCGATGGGACGCAACATCCGATGTCCAGCCATATTTGCGATATATAGATTATAATATAATATTCACTCTCACGTTTATGTCTTTCCTCGCTAGCCCATTTTAGTCCCTATATCTAATCGCGGCCGCAATTAACGGTTACGCATTTTAATCCTAATGGGTAACTCTTTCGCACTCTCTCATGCACGCTCTTATCGTCTTTCTCCCTATTCCTTTCGCGCTCGGTCTTTCTCTCATATAACTTTAGGTTTTTATTTCTCTTTTTTTTTCCTTTCTCCTTCGATCGTCCTCCCGTTAAATTAGCGTTTGAAGCGCATTGTCGACCGATGCTTCGTATATCGCGGACGAAGATTACGCGATATTTTTCTATGTATATGTATATTTTATATACTACCCCTTTTCTCAACTCGATCCTTTACCGATCGTTTGATCTCCCGCTGTATGAATCTTAAGTTTGCACCTATACGTTGGTTATCACCGACGCTGGTTAACTAAATTTCTTTGCTCGTCGGTGTGTTGTAAGTGGAACTATAATCTAATGAAGAATCATATGAATCTCTAGACTCACACGCCAATCAGAGCTAGTTAAGCCAGACTATCGGTGTAACTCAGCCTTAGACGATTAGACGTCGGGGATGTGGAGGGTGTGTTACAGCTTTTGCGTGTACGCGTGTGCGTGAGTGTTTGTGTGACGCGTGTCGCGGTTATTTGCCGCTGAAAAAAAACTCGTATCTTCTTTCTCTTTGATCGCATCGGCTCGTCTATAGGGTCATGCATATACGGCATTATTTTAAATTAATTATATGGTAATTTGCGTATGATACGCGTAATATACGTGTATATATATATATATATATATATGTATATAACGAGGGTTACTGCACGTAATCGGTTTTAAAGCTATACAGCGGCCGATTAGAGTCATAACAGTCATTGTCCGGCGCTTTCGGAAGCTCCAAATGGAACTTTGAAGTGAACGTTCGGTATTAGTCAGAATTACAGAGTAGTATAAATCAACGTCATTTACACATCCTGATTTTTTTTCTATTTTAAATTACTGTCCAGTGACTTCGTCGTAATGTAGTTTAAGTATTTCTAATATAATAAAGGAATTGTAACTTTTCAAAACTACTTAAATTGTCATAAAACACAGTATTCTTTTGAAGTTTGTAGTATATCATAGTCATCACACAGTAATCATCAGAAAACACGGTCGCATCTCGGCATTAAAGAGTACTCAAATACTCATGACCGTGTATCTGTACGGCGAGTTGCGAGCATCCGAGATTATCGGATCTTAATAACAGCTGAATAAATAATAAAGTTTTGAGTAGGCTCATAACTTGAATAACTTGAGTTTAAATTATATTTCTATAAACGCGCGCGTACATCAAAAACATTTACGTTAACTATTGGAATATAAATAGCGGATTTCGCCGGTGAAATGTAGCTAGAGAACGTCCACTATTCTGTGATCCTAACAATATCATCCACTACTGTTCCTTCTTTCTGGAAGTCTTCCGATGTTGCGCATCTCATCGTTTGCCTCGTTGGCTCGAAATTCGACGGCAGCTCTCTCGCGCGTGTCTCTCTTCCATCTTCCCACAAATATAATGCTAACAGCGTGACATCAAGTATGTAACACGCCTATGTAACTCCCTCACTCGCCTGCCGCTACATCTTTCTGCATTATTTCGTTGCGCACCCGGGAAAGTAGTACTGCGACAGGGCAGGAGAGAAGCACCGTTCCGCCATTTAGCCAGCGAAAAGGCACGTTGGGAGAGAAGAAGGAGCTTGAATCTGCATGTACAGACGTAGAGAAAGGGCAGCAAAAAGGATCGCTTGATTTATCCGCTCTACTTTTTCATCTACTTTCATCCCTCTTCTCCTTTTCTCTCTTCTCCGCGTCATCGTACCTCTCTCGGCCGCCATTAAACTCTTCAACCCTTCCCGCGCATACGATTAAAACTTGAAAGCCCAGAAACAAAGTCTTTCCCAGGTGTGAACGCGCGTATGTGCCTATCATTATATATAATGTACGTGGGCACGCGTGGTGCACGGCGCTCGTTAATAATTGCAATCGCCAATAATCATGTAATAATTAATAATTATTATTAATATTCGTGAGAGTTGGTATCTCTTCTGTTTCTTTAACTGCCTTAAATACTAGAGGTCATACGTTACCGTCTATAATAATTATCAATTATTTATATATTTATATATATATATATATGTGTGTATATATATATATTTATATCTTTATATATATACTATTTATATATATATTCTAGTCTTAACCGCTTAAATATTTAGCAATTAATAATATTAATTTAATTTATTATTATTATATTATTATTTCTTTTATTAATGTCGGAGAACGGGCTGGCGTCAATACGCAGTTTCGGCCATAACTAGCCTATTGCAGCGCGCGTTGTTACCTCTTCCTGTTTCTGTCTGACGGTCGGTCTTCCTGTCGCTTTTCTCGTCTTTTTCCTCTGGCCTACTCTGGACGTCTTCCCCGTTGCGCGTCAGTTTTTTTCCCTTACTCATCAACAGGATTAATTTTCTTCTCTCTATCTATAGTTGCATCCAACTGGATTCGACTAATACTCTAAATTCTTTCTTAATGCATTATTGCATATTCGCGTAATATTACATCCGGTTATTTACAATCCGGATTTCGAAGTTGCATCGATTGGATCTTATTTAATAGTTGCCTTCTGTTCGACATTATCCGTTTTTTAATATATTGCAACTTTTGATCATTATTTATATCTTTATATCTATACAGTAGGCGTGTTATTTTTTCGTCCAGAGATCATCCACTGTTTAGCTGCCTCAAATCGTCCGTGTTGCTTATTATATCAGGCGACCGTGCTGCGTTCTGCCGTCTCGTCCATCCTGACGAAAAAGAATTAAAAGTTCAACAAGTTAAAATTTGCATTCAGAAAAAAGCGATCACCAGTTTAGACTCATACAATCCGACGTAAAATAAAGAGGGACCTAAAATTTCTTTCTAAAGATATATCTGAATTTTGTGAGTGTCTTTTTTTGGATGTGTAAAAATGAAGGATTGTCTTTTTTTATATACGAATCGTTAAAAAAATAGGATTTATTTTATCGTTCAGTGTCTTTTTTTTGTTATTGTTTCAAATAGAATTGTTTCCCATCAAGATAATATTATATCAAAAGTTTGTAAGATGGGAGGAAAAACTAAACTATTTAGCATGTTGTAAACAGTAATGTTAATAAACGTTCTTAATAAATTTACCTCGACATAAAACGTAAATACAACTCGACAAAATATTGTCGATAGCACACATACCTGTTATTAGGTCTTAACAAGGCTCAATGGTAGCCATTAGTGAACGCCGCTGGTATTAGAGGACCCTGGAACAATACAATATATCGGTCTCATCAACCTTCCCATAAAAATAATGATTATTACACAAGGGTGAGCATAAAGATAAACCTTTACGTTTGCCTGCATATCTAAAATTGCAGCGTGCAATTGCGGTACTTGGCCTTTGAGGTTGTAAAATCTTTTTTTCTTTTTTGCTGTTTCTCAAAATTCCATAATATATATAGATAATAATAAGTGACAAAAATGCAAAGGATAATACGCGAAGTGATGTTACATGGGTAGAGTCTTGGGTATATTAAATATATTGATATTGCAAAGAATGGATTAGATAAATATTAAATTTATTTTCGATACAAGCCAATGTAATAATTGTCATACTATACCTGACGGACCAGAGATGTATTCAGAAAATATAGAATCAGAATATAGAATGTATAAAGCGTATATAATATGTACATAGAAGCAATCTTCTTTTGTGAGATTGATAACCGGTTGCATTAAATATAATATATGTTCGCAAGAAGATATGGTATCTCCACATTTGCTTGTTATAAATGCATAAAGCTGATGAAATTGCAATATGGAACGAAGCGATAAAGAGCTTGGTCGAGGGTCAAATAATTCTTTAATTTTGCAATATTTTATTACATTAGTGTAAAATTCATTTCAATTTTTTGCATGCGATATGAATGTTTAAAGAAAAAAAATACGAATGTACATTTTTGCATCAAATTTATCTGGATAATTTGTTTGTTTTATCAGTCGCAAATATTTGTTGAGAAACGTTTAAATATCGAGAATATACTTGATCTTTTGTATTTATTATAATTAAAATGCGACGTAAAAACTTTCTTTAATTAGCTTTTTTTCATAATTGTTTCCAACTGTTACTTTCTCCGATATCTTTCGATATTTAACCTCGTATCTGTTAATTAAAATGTGAAATTTTATTTAGTTGATGAAATTCAATTAATGAAACTTGTGAGGGGAACAATTCACTTGTTGTGGATGCAACAAGAGCTGTCGTGCAGCTTACGATGTTAGCGATAGAACAATAAAAATTAAAAGTGAGTAAATCATGTACGATATAATATCAGAAATCATGTCAGATATAAAATACGGAAGTATGAGATTATCGAAAATTCGACTAGGCCTCTTTGATCCTTTCGTTCCATTTAATTATCGGGAGGGGCCCGATACGGTGAAGAAAGAGGGAGCATTAAGTGGACTTACGGGACTGTAGTTGAGCGGGGCGCGGGATACGGCGATCGCGGGGAACGCGGTCGTGGGGGGCTGCGGGCTAGCTGCGGCCTGGACGTAGCTTGCGACTGCGGAATCCGCGGCTGCGGCTGCTGC
>NW_017295653.1:2718131-2720500 GCF_001594075.2 Trachymyrmex cornetzi
CCGCGAAACCCGTAAAATGCCAAGACACTTGGAAATTTCCTTCCGAATTTAGACTTTGTTAAGAAATGCCAATAATACGATTAAAACATCCTCAATTACTGTGGCCCAGTTTACGGATAATATAATATAATTCACTGTAGTTTGATCATTCTTGTATAATAACACTATTGTTTTACATTATATTATATATAATATTAGTTTTTTTTATTTATTTTCATTATCCGAAAGAGAAAAGTAATTTTTCCTATAAAGTCAATGTATGAAGGTTCAGCTCTTTGATTGTGTCAGAGTAGTTGAGGACAAAATCTGAAAAGATGTCATCTCTTTTATCTAACCGTAAAATAACTGCAGATTAAATGACCATTAAACTGCGTTTAATTTTCAATCCTGTAATTATAGCGTAAACTGTTTAACAACAATTAAATATCTGAGTGACAATTATGGGACGTGTATATTCGGATTGTTTCATTCTACCCGCGATAGCGATACGAGCGTTGCATGCCTTATCCTTTTTAGGAATCTTCCATGCAAGTACCTTGAGGCACGTTGCTCCGTTGGCGTTTGCCCCTAGTTTTTAGTTTTTTCGTCCCTTTCCGCTTACTAATATCAAACTCATTTCAGTTGTATAATGATACGCTCTAGCAGGTTAAATCTCATTAGAGATAAGGTTCTTTAACTCATATATATATATATATATATACTATAGTGTGATGTTCGTTGTAACGAGCTCACGCATATTCGTGCACAAATGAACAACGACAATCTCTGGTCTACATTTTACTTCGAGGACTGTGCATTAAATGATAGCGCGTTTAAATGATCACGTAAATGATGCCGTTATATCGATGAATACGTATCTCGTTTGCACACATTGAATACAAGGAAAAGGATAGAGTCGATTTAACGAGTATCTTCTCGTAATTTCATTGGAAAAGAAAAAGGAAGGAATAAAAGAAGACACTCATGAAGCGCATTGCAAGGCAGCCTTTACATACGATCATGGAGATAATAAGAAAGCGCCTTGCACATATATATGTATGTATGTATGTATGACATTGTACACAACACGTCAGTGGGACAAGCAACGCAATCGCACGAGGCGGTGATGGCGATCGACTTTGAAAAGTTACGAGATACAACAGGCTTTCGACTACGATTACTGTTCTAATGTCTGGTTCGCACGAGGGTTGATTTTCCTTCGTGCTCTTGAGAAGTCAAACGTAAAAATTGATAAGGTTCGTTCGATTAGAAAGGCCAAGCGACGAAAACTAAACTTACCCCATTTCGCGTTCAGCTCTCGAAGTAAAGACCCCGCGTGAGATTACAACGAGGGAAAATCAAATATGAGACGACACTATGATGCGGATAATTTGGTGCATTGGGAAATAAGTTAAACATTTAATTGTACCAATTACTTTTTTAAAATAACACATGCATTTTTTGGTTATTGAATAAATTTATATATAAATCTGAGGATTACTAATGTAAATAATAAATTATTTCATTCCTCGCGTGTCGATTATAGCGAAAATAAGGAAATTTAAAAACAATTTTCTATTTCTTTCAAAGAATTAATAATAAAATAATCTTGTTCTCCCTTTTGCATCAAATTCAATTGTTGGCAAGAAAAAATAATATTAATTATTGAAAATAATATTAATCTAATAAATTAATAAACAATACTAATCTAGAACTAATTTTTCACAAATAATTGTACATTAAATAATGTTCTTTCTAATAATATACAATAAATCTTTCGGGTATCTCTAATTTTTTATTATGCTTTTGTCTGCTTTTGCAACTGGAATATTTCGTGCAGAGTAAAACGACATGGGAAATATATGTCACTTCTGCGAGCTTTTTCTGCATGAAAACGAATGATATTTGATACATAATGCACAGCAAGGATTAAGTACTAATGCGATTACTATGTTTATAGAATGTTCGAAACTCTCTTTCTAAACCCTGCCAACAACTGCCCTTCGTTCCCATACATACAAAAGTAACAAGGAACGAAATCATAGCGAAACTACTCTACGCTACTTTCGAAGCTGTATCACACACAGGAAAACAGTGTCTCGGCGTGTCGTCCGCATTCTGAAACTTTAGTACTCGTAAAAACTCTGACAGATAGCCAATAAGAAGCGGCGGAGATTAATGCATCCGACTCGAGCAATTCTGTATATCGCGCTCACGTTGTTCGCGCGCAAGAGCTCGCGTAAATGTCATACGGTACGTACTTTCGGATTAACGGCGGTCACGAAAGCGAAAGAAGAAAAAGACGACGGGAAAAACAAGAAGGAAGAAGAAGAAGAAGAAGAGGAAGAAGAAGCGAAAGAAATAGAAGAGAAGAGAGTGGGTGTGCGGTG
>NW_017295653.1:2720578-2724464 GCF_001594075.2 Trachymyrmex cornetzi
CGCACGGGGCCACGGGAAACCGAAAACGCGCCCCAGCGCGGCGTATAATCTAAAAACCCATTCAGCTTTTAAACTCTTGACAATGGTGGCCGGTTACAAAGTTTTGTGCTGGTACCATAGCGAGAGGAAGGCGCGTAGGGATCGCAGGGGTCGGAGGAGGAACGAGCGCGATTCAAAAGTTTGATTTATTTGAGAGAAGATTGCGGACGGCACGACGCGACGGCGGGCAGATCGGGGGCAGATTCTAGATGGGGAGTACGACAAAAAAAAAAGAATAGAAAAACTATAGAGGCGTATTTCGCTGCCGGCATCCCGGCGCCTTCGCATGTGTGGAGCTTCTCTTCAGGAATGCCTGCATGCCGCTTGATCGCTTCTTTTCCTTCCATTCTCCCGCCTCTCATCTCCTAGCTCGAATCGACAGGAAGTGATAATCGCGTGATAACAGAGAGATGAAAAGTAATGAGACGGTGTCTGTTTAGGATTCAATAATATTTTTCTTTAGGAAATGACGTTATTTTATAACGAGATGAAGGAAGGTGTATAAAGAAACAGGAAGTTTTCGTTAAACTGAAAAATTATTCGTCTCTGCTTTTATTATCTGGCAGAATAAGCGACAAGATCTCACTTACTTTATTGATATTCCGAGAATAACATCACGAACGACGTTATTGACTTCCTACGATAGTTTCCTTTGGTTAAGATTTATATGTATATATATATACATATATATATATATACATACGAGTATATATAATGCGGTAGTTAATAAAATATTTCTACGTATAATAGTCATGCACAGTAATGATATCAATCATGCACAGTAGCCATGCTTTCAGTTGTTCGCGTACACGAATCGTAATCGTCTTCTGAAATTACAGACATTAACCGATCGAAATCTTTCTCCGACTGTTATTATTTCACTAAATGGAGATTGATTCTTGAGAATTAACATGAAATGGTAAAATTTGAAATTTTAAAGGATAACGTTTCGCAAAATTATCCATTTCCATACTTAGAAGTAGAATTGAGTTTGAGAAAATATCGCATCAAAATACTGGATATATTAAAATGAGATGGCAAAAGCAATGATTGATTCGAACGTAATATTGCATTTAATGTTTTATACCGCAATATTCCGTTCATGCGACCGTGAGTATTCTCTCAAAGATATTGCGCACAATCCTTACTGCTTGCAATCTCGCGTGACTAGTTAACGAAAAAGCCATCATAGCCGAAATTGTTTGCATTTCTGAGCGAATCGATCGCGACGCGACGAAGCGAGTTGAGAAAGCGCATTACATTCGCAGTGAAGGAGAAGAAAAACTTTTAAAACGTACCAGAAAGTGCTTGTGTAAGTAAGGGCGTGTTGTTGTTTGGGGTGAGTTGTCCATTGGTTAGATCCACTGAAACATAAAACTTCGGTCACAACTGCGCCATACTTGAAACACACGTAGATATATGCTGCTGCTATTCATTTTCGTTGACTATCACTCGACAATAGTCTAAAAGCTAATATGTATATATATAAAATATACATATATTATATATGCATATATGTAAAAGGAAAAAAAAAGAAAAGAATATAGAACAGAGAAATGATGACGCGCCAGATGGACGATTGAAGAGAGAACAGACGCAAAAAAGTAATTTTTCTGAATGTGTTGCTTTGTCAATCGTCTCTCTTGTTTTCGAGTTTCGTCCGAGGATGTTGACAATCCTCGAGTGTACACGTGTCTTCTGCCTCTCGTCTTTGACACATTCAAGGGTGAAAAGTAGCTCTTAAACATTGGTGTATATATACAAACACCGTGGTTCTTCTATCGCGAAAAATTACATTCGACGGATGAGTTCGCGCGTGTAAGGAAACAACGTTGGAAATAACGGAAGCGCCATACATCGCCGAAAAGTGTGACAGGTGTTTTTCTCTAGGCACTTAGAAAGCTCTTGCTCGTATCGTTGGTATCAGCTTTCTCCATCGGGCGAGGATGCTCGAAACCGCGTTGGCGTTTACTGCCACGACTACGGTTTCGATTCGGATGCATCGGCTGGCTGTGGCAATAATGGAACCTAGGGGTATCGATCGCCGTCGAAACTTCAGTGCGAGAGACTCCCTAGAGTAGCACTCGATGCATCGAAATGCACTTCGGTATTAATATGCATTTTCCGTACGGAATAGACGAAGGCAGAAACGAACGAAACGCGATAAACGAGGTGGGACGATTCAGGAAGAATTCTCAAGAAATGGTTGTACTTCGAAAGATCGCGCATAGGGGATTTCTGCAGATAGAGATAGAAAGAAGGTGAAAAAGATACAGAGAGAAAGGGAGAGAGAAAGAGAGTAAGAGAAAGAGAAAGAGAAACGAGTGATGGTGAAAAAAGGTACGTATGTAAAAGACAGATAGACAAACGAAGAAAGAGAAGGAGGTGTTTCGAAGTGCGTATTTCGAGCAAAGTGAATGTCGACTTCATACATTTCTTCCGGAGTGCATTGCGTTGGACGTGTTGCATCGGCGCCTCTGTATACGCGCGGCCTGCATTCTCACTTCCTGTTCCGTGGTAGTACACCGCCGGCACTCCTAACATTAATAAAGAACAAGAAGAAAGCTGAGAATGATGAGAAACAAAAACGGGGACGGGGAGTACGATCTGTAATGCGAATTGTTACCGTGGCTATAAGAAGAAACAAAGATTTATGTTAACGTACTGCGTGAATTAAATAACACATTGTGTATTATTGCGTAGAAGCATTTCTATGCTACAATTTAACTCTGACAACGTGCGTACCTGCGTGATTTGTACATATAGAGAGGTATCATTCTATTGCTAAGAAAAGTAATCACTCAATTACTCTCTCCCTTATTATTCAGTAATCTTTAATAAAGACAATTTTCTTGATAATAATCATAAAAAATATACTTATTATAAATTTGGAAAAATTCATTATTATTATGTGCTCAAAGAATTACTTTCTTTTGAAGAATATTATAAAATTGATCGAAAAAGCGACTTTATGTAATAACCGAATCGAATTTGTTTTAATTTAATAATCTTAATTGAAGTATTAAACTTACTAGGATTTTTTTGGAATATATTTTGAATGTATTTGATGCTTGTGATGAACGTATAGATTTGTGGGTATTTGAAATACTTGAAACAAATAATTATTATTACGTACAGTATATATCTTTCTGTGTGTAGATATCGTAACATAAATATATTTGATAATTCATATTCAATATTTAAATTGCATTTATGTTGTCAAGTTATAAAAAAACACTGTAACGTGTAACATATGATAACATAAATTATATTTGCTAATTGAAATGTTTAAATTGCAATTGCTAAAACAAACAGAATTCTTTTATATTTCTTATATTTTCTATTCCATTTCCTCTAACGTTATATTATTTTTGTAATTACACATTTTTTTATGTATATCTTTATTAATTTCTGTATATACACATGCGTTTTAGCTAATAGATTAGAAAATATAATTTAAATTTATCAATTTTAATTTGATTAGTTGCATCTTATTGAACGATGCATGGATATTATTAAGTATATATTACTAGATTGTTTCATTTTGTTATATTGTTAGTAACTTAACTAAATTGCGATTTGCAAAATAAATATTATTGTCATGCATTACGAAAACATTAAAAAAATTAAAAGGGAAGTCACACTTATAAAAGATTAAATAAAGCATTTAAGATTGTCGTCAAATGTAAACGTGTCAACGAAAATACTGTCTCAATTTAGTAGATATTACTTCGTGGTATGTCATATATGAGAGGATCGTGGAAAAACTGGAAAAATGCAAATAAGAGATGCAATGGAAATAGCTAGGAATAGAAGCGGGTTAAGCTTATATATATATATATATATA
>NW_017295653.1:2724868-2761412 GCF_001594075.2 Trachymyrmex cornetzi
TATATATATATATATATATATATGGTTAAAAATTATTTATTTAAATTCAGTCTTTAAGCTCCAAAAAATTCGTCGGGTATATATTTTTCTTGTAGGCTATTTCAGAAAATTATAACAAGTTATATCTTCACTATACCTATTTTATGCAAGCAACTTAAAATATCGCAGGATTTCATCTAAGAACACCAAATCTCAATAACAAATGCTAGCAAGTATTTTATCTTGAAAAAAATTATGTTTACTTAATAAATATTGATACAGAATTTATATTATAATACACTGAGGAAAATGATCTAGTTGGATTAAATAGTGATTTTGGTGGAAAGTCTCAGAATTTTTTGGTAAAATCTACTAGAATTATAGTTGAAATAACTGAAATTCTGATTGATATAATTATTCTGGAAAAAATACGAATTTTACTAGATTTTACCATATTGTATCAACCAGAATTCTGCTATTTAATCAGAATTTAACCAGAAAATTCTGATTCGTCCAAAGTTTTAAAAAAAACCAGAATTTTTTTCAGTGATACAACAACTACATACTTTCAATACAAATTATTATAAGATAAAATTAAAAATTATGAAAGGAAGAGTGCACAAGGAGAAGAATATTTTCGTTTCTTCTGATATTATTTAATGTAATCAATGGAATTTTGGTGTTTCTAGAATTAAATGGTATTGAAAGCAAAACACAAGAAGCGGGAATAACTCTTTAACATATTACGCATAAGCGATTGTGTGCGAAGTGCAATGTGTATAATTTGAGAATGGAATTTGGAATATGGGAATACTGTTGAAGATCAAAATCATATTTTTGATGCATCGTTAATATGAGGGAAGGGAATGGCCCTTCTCTCTCTCTCTCTATATATATATATATATGTCATATATATATGTCATACGAGTGTGCTTAAAATCTTTTAATCTCTAGATCCGACTTCCAATTCTGCCAGTCTCTGATTGGTCAGTAACCTGACGATTTACGTGCATTCATATCTTTTCGATATTTGGCACCATGAATGAATCGCGTCCGAGAGAATGTAGATATGTAAATTAAAAAAAAAGTTTTAAATGTTCAAAATAATGTGGAGAACATTAGATAGAAATTTGAAATAGAAGTATATTTTCTATAGAAATCAGATTCATATATCGGAATCCGACTTGAGTTATAAATCAATGTGGCGAAAATTATTTGTGCAATTAAAATGTAAGTATATTCCTAATGATACGTAGCTTCAACTTATGTTAACAATAATGTACTTTATGAGGATTAAAATATTTTCTTCGATATTCTGTGATTTATATTTTCGTTAGAAAAAAAGCGTAAGTAACAATGAAACGAGAGAGAAAAAATATAATAAATATTCGAAAAGTAATAAAAAGAGGCAGAAAGAGAAGAGTGTCGCGCGTGGGTCTCGGGTCGGACAGGTTGACGAATGAAACGGAAATCCTTGCCAGCGGGCGTTTATCGGAAGTTTCATAAAAAGAAAGGGGCCGCACACGTCCATGTCCAGCCCTCGAAACGGGTGCGGCTTCCGGATTTCGCGACAACCGACGGCTGTACCGATAGCTTTTTGGGGTCGTATCTCGATCCGGCCAAAAATAGCGATACACATAAGCACACATGTGTATCCCATATACACAAGTGGTCAGGTACGTATATACAGGGTACTTCGGAGATTGCTCGCTTTCTCTAAATGACAAATATTAGGCAGACGCAAAAGATTTTAAAAGTATATTTAATATTGTAATGTTAGAAAAGTAATAATTACTTAATGTTACGAAACATCATTATATTACGCTTAAATTATATGCAATTGGTCAATAAAACGGTTAGTGATGATTTAAATTGCAAATAAGGTATGAAATCATATTTTGCAGATAGATTTCAAATGGAACATTTGACAATTTGATATTGTGTTACCGAGATACACAATATCGAAAAAAGCTTACGAAAATAAGTTGAATATACTCCCTTACGAGATGTTGAAATGAACATCTCTAAATTCTTCAAAAATTCTTTAGCGGATAAAAGCGTACGACCTCTGGGGCACCTTATATGAATACGTATATACTAAGTATATACTAAGTCTGCCCGTGGAAATCCTTATTGCCTGGGTTTGGCCGTCCATCGAAACGACCGACGCGTAGGGATCTAGGCCAAGAGTTCATCTATTTCGAGTGAATCTCCAGCTGACGTAAACGCGATCGAGACTTTAGATAAGGACTTCACGCCGCGAAATCTAGGGGACTCCGAGTAGTGTGAAACTGGTAAGTTTTGAGTCCCAAATTCTGACGTCCACTCAAAGTTGGTTGGGTGGGAAAGTGAGGGATCAGCCGAAAGCTACCACCAAAATGAAGAACGTTCGACTTGTAAAAGATGTATCGATACGTCTGTCATGAGATAATTCCGTCCTGAAAATTGATTCTGCATCGAAATTGAAGACTTATCGAGAGAGCTTATACATATTTTGAAACAAACTATGTACCTGTAAGGTTTATCTATTTAAAGGGCTTCAGTAAGAAACTGTACGTGAAGTCGTATGAAGATAGAAAAAAAATTTTTTCCTTGGGATATTAGATATATCTTTAAATGTAATTAAGATACAGTTTTTCTGTAGAAATTTGCTTTTCTTTTAAAAGAAGCGATATCAATGAGCAATTTGTAAGCGCATATTCTCACAAAAGCTTGAAAGTTTCCTTTCTTCTCCGTTTCTTTCTATCGCAGATTAAGGAACAATAGGCAACCAAATGATATAAAAAAAGTCATTGCAAATGTAATAAGGGTTACTTTATGTTGCCCGTCACCATATTTAGAATATTTAAAGATTCTTCTAATGAAAAAGAATGAAAAAGTATGAAGATGATTAATTAAATGAAGCATTACCAATCAGCTTGTTTCCATATTCCAGATGCATATTCTACTTTTATGTCTCCTAATTCTTGTAAATAAGTAGAGTGCATGTTTAAAGAAAATATATTAAATATATTAAATGTTAAGTAGATGTTATTTCATAATGCAAATATATGTGACATAATAATAATTGCATAAGTGGAACGCACCGAAAATGGTTAGTATTTTTCAATCAATTACAAAGGAAGATTTTAAGATATCGAAACCCCTAAAAGCGTTTGATTCGTTTTGAACACGTATGCACAAGTATGCAAGAGATTTAAATGTTGTGAGGACAGTCCCCTATACAAGAGCGTCACAATGTTGATTCGCATCATAACAACCACATTGAAGCGGACAGGTCCTAACCACCGTAATAACGAGAAGTCTTCTTCCATAATTAAAGAGTGAAGTACATAACATCTTTGACGAAGCAACACATTGGTCGAATTATGTTGTTAATTAACGTCATACAATTAAAAACGATTGTCATAACGAGCAGTTAATTCGCGTATCCATGCTCGGCAATAACGGAATTATTAAACAATGTGTTAGGTTAAGCAAATTAGTAGATATTTTCCGGATGGCAAAATCGTTGGCATATCCTAAACTACACACACGCGTTAGTGGGCTATATGCCGGTAATAATCGTAACTTGTACATATTGTATAGGCAAAATATATAAATGTATCATCGTAACAGATTGAAGTTTCTAAACTACGAGCTCGTCAGTATGTGTCACGCTGCTAACTCTAATTAGCATTCTAATGCTAGCGGTCAAATAAACGGTAAGAAATAACGACGTTCGGGCTATAAGTTACGACCGTTTCTAACTCAGAGATACTAGCCGCGAATACAGCAGGTGTTTATACAATTGCGTAGGGAGATACAAGGAGAGATGGACAATTAAATTGACAGACGGACACACGACACACAAAGAAGATAATCACTCTCGTACTATCTACGTCTAATCTACTGTTCTATAAATTCTACACAGAAGCCGCAGGCGAAACGTCGCAGCGAATCGCCTTACCGCTTTTCAAACAATGTTTTCGAAAAATCTACTTCATCTATATATAAATTTAACTTATTATAAATTCAGAACAACACTCAAAAACTTGTCATACACGAAGATACTTGTTACGATCGCTCGAGGTAGACTATTTTAACTCGGATATGTAACTATAACCTAAACATCTTAGCTGGGATTGCCAACTACATTTCTTGATAATAAATATCAATTGGTGTAATTTAATATAAAAAAACATTTTTCTCGCGTATTTTGACAACATCGTATTATAGTATATGGATATGTTACTATCATATGATGAAAATACGTTTTCGACAAAAGTTATGAAAAATATTAAAAGTGTAGGTAGGCACTTCCAGCGTTAACTCTAAATTATTTACTCTCAATATTAATTACAAAGATTAATCGACAACGATCTGTTTTGTACTACAAACTGCTTCTAACCAGAAACTATATATATCATCGTTTAACTCGATTTATCTAAATTGTCTACATTTTTGTACCACTACGGGAAGATCGGAACGTATCTCTCTCAATAACGATACTGTCGTTTCAGTCTGCATGTTTGATAGTTGATAAAATAAGCAATCGACCCGTTGTGGTTAAACTAGGCGTTTGTACTAGACAATATATATTAATTAATATCACTTTATATATACGGCGATGTTTCTAAAAGATAGTAGGTGTAGCTAGATGGTAGATTACTCGCCCCTAGGTGACTGCATCTTCAACGAAGTCTTCGTCATCGATCTCGGCAATGGTTCCGTCCCGGACGCCTTCCCTCCATTTTTGCGATATTCAACTCGAATTCGTTTGCCTCACGAAAAAACTGACCCATAGCCGCGCAACGTAATGAGCAAAATCGTGCGGCACGATATTACGAAAATGATAATAGAAAGCGTGAAAATAATGAAGATATTTCAGAGTTTATAAGAAAAAAAATATATACATACAAATCATACAACGTGTAAGAGATTACGGAAAATATTTGTAAACTAGAGTAGTCCTTTGGTACGTTTAACACTCTCATGTAACACTTTTGATGGGCTATGGGTCGCGCGGGAAGATCAAGAGTGCTTTTACGAGACTGATTTCAGTTTTCACTAGAACTACGTACAACCAGTTTGGATGCATGCAAGCGTTGCTCCAACCGGTGCGCAAAGTAGCGGTCAACAGTCAAAGAGTGATAAATATTCATAAGTAAAATGCTCAAAAAAGTATGAACATACATTTACTTCTTTGATTAGTAAAAAGGCTCGTATTCTCTTAACTCATAACAATCTAGTCCTGAATCAATTGTCTAATATAAAGATCACCTTTAATGTCAGCGGGAGATGAGAATCTGATGACCTCGTTTATAACGTTAAATACGCACGAGAATACGAGCTAAAATATCGAGTATCGATAGCTTTGAAGCAAGCTCTGTAAGTTGAGATTTTCCGGCATTTTGTGATCGGCCTTCGTTTTTACTTTAAAGAGAATCTTTTCCGCGGAACATCAAGGTTAAGAAAGGATCTATAATAATCCTTTTGTCATGTGACGTGTTATGCACACAAATCTTCCGTAACACGCTCTTTCAAACAGACCTATAGACATCAGGCTAAGTTCTAGTGAAAACTAATGTTAGGCTCGAGTACTCATATGGATAATAGAACGATGGAAGATCTGGATATATAACTATGTATACTATGAGCTAGGCAGCCATCCAACACCAGTACGATATACGGGATTGAAACGTATATACGTATATGTAGAAATCAAAATGGCTCTCGTTACTTGTTAGACTATTCTAAACACTAAACGTATATTTTTATGTATATATAAATATATATTGAAAGACTTCTGACCGATCAGAGAGTATCTCGATACGTATTCATGCGGTAAATACGAGAATATCGTGATGTGTTACCAATTTTTTTTTGTATCTGCTATATGAGTATCTAGGTGTCTCTGAGTTGAGCAATATGTGCACTGATTCTATTTTTGAAATACAGAATTGCAATTCGCCATTTGTTTGTACGACAGATTATATATACGGAATGCCCCGAGAAATATATGCGATACAGCACGGTATTATATCTACCGAATAACTCTATCAATATTCCATTGAATAACTTGACACATATTTCTGAAAATAGCTTCAATACATATTTATGACTCAGAATCGTATGAATATCATAAAATTTTTTCAAAGTTATGTAAAATGAAATAATCAGTTGATTGTTGATGAAAGCAAATTGTTTTTGATACAATAATTTTCCCTGCAATCGATCTAAGAAAAGAAATTTGTTCCGAGAAACATTTTATCGAGAAGTCATGGTTAAACATTTCTCTATATAGGTATGTCTTTTACCGTAGTTAGAATTGTTTTACGGTAGAGTTATCGAAGAAGCGAATTAGATTGTAAAAAAATCAACTTTCTTTGGCGTGTTAAATAGCGATTAAGAGCGGCTTTAAAGCAGATTTGAAAACATAGATACGTAGTATAACAAATGTAAGGAGAGCAAACCAAACTCGAGGTAGAGGCAAGAAACTAATTCAAACTTTTACTGCTGCAGCGAAATCGTATAAGGCTGTGATTTACATCGCTTCTTCGATACTTACCCTTTGCCAATCGTATTACGCCGATTGAAGAACCAATTATTCCCTTAATGAAATTGTAACGCAATAAAATATCTCATGCCGTTACACGGTATGGCGCGGTTATTTTTTGTGACGATAAAACTGGTTATCGGGCGATCATATTAATTCATTTTAATCGCCTGTTCGTTGAAAGCGCCGATCATCCGATTCCCAATTTAGTGGAAAGTATAACGTAATATTAACGTAACGATACACTGCACATATATCATATTACGCGACCTCTATATATACGCAGATTTATTTTAATATGATAGAACACGTCTATAATGATGGAACTAATAAATTGTTAATTGCCATAGATTTTGTACCAATTACAGGATTGATAAGGTTCTTTGAATTTCATATACGTATACAAATGTAAATAGAGATCGAGATGAATTTTTGCAACGATTTTTATAGTTAAAGTGTACGTTAAATTGACATAAAGGAAATAGGACGGCGCGGATATTTTAATAATACGTATCCTATATTTTCGCCGTGAACACGAGAGAGAAAGGAAAAGATTACATTCGTATGTGAATCGATCGGTTTTTAAAATCGCACGTGGTGAGAAAGACGAACGAGACAAATACAGATCGCGTAGACGATACAACGAACAACGGATGCACAACTAACATACGATTTTCTGTTTCCTAAGCATTCCATAAAAATAGATATATAGAATATACATATGTATATTTATATACGAAAAGAGTTCAACCAATAATAAACACTATCGGTGACAATACTCGAACTATGGGTACCTAAAGTAACTAGATAGCAACAATGTCTCGTATTCAATCAGCATTAAGTAATGTATGAGAATGATAGTGATGTGAAATTGGATTCAGACCAAGTAAGCGAGTACGAATAAACATGAATGAACAGCTTGCTTCAATACTGTACTGCTGGCACTGTTCGCATTCATTGAAACAAGTTATTCATTCGTGTCTGTTCGCTATCGTCTACTTGGTTTGGATCCAGATTAAGAAAGTGTTGATTTATACGTTTTGAATAATTAATTCGTTAATAATTAAACAAATAGAAGCTATCATGTATAATATTTGCCAATAAGTAATGAATTTTCATAACAATTTTAGCAAAAGCAAGAATTCGAATATTGAATTTTAAATATATAATTTAAGGATTCATTATTATATCAAAACCAGATTAAAATATCTGGTTGTTATGAATATCATCAGTTGAGAACGTAGTAACAAAAATAATAACATAAGAGATATATTTTAGAATCAAGAAAATATTTTTCGATAGAATTTTAATGCCGATTTAAAATACAGCGTATACCATTATAACTTATTAAATTTTTCTCTCATAAATAATTTTTAAAATTTTCTAAAATAACAACAGTAGAACACATTAGACATTTTAAATTTTCAAATTCATTCACGATTCTTATGTACGAAAAAAGTTTTGATACGCACGTATAGCGATGTTGAGTATAGTGTTTACAGTGGACTGACAATGAGTACGTATGTGTTTGTGCAATACGTGAACGTGTATGTGGAATCTGGGTATGTACTACGTACTACGGATTACGGTTACCGTCAACACGAGCGAGAACACGAGAACTTGGTGGAACAACCTGGCACTTTGGGGTTGAAGCTTACCGGTGCAACCCCCGCTGGGGCTCACGGACACTCGGCCTACCCTTGGCCCCACTGCGCGGTACACGACCGCTCCTACCCAACAAGAGATATCACCGATCTTACATGATATAGAAATGTCCGTCAATCATCATACTAAGATAATTTTATCATCTATTGACAATTGGACAACTTGGTGCTGGATTAAGTTTCACATAAAACTCATCACCAAATTCAAGTTTTCTTTACGTTATTATGCGAAATTACGTTATATATGAAAAAATAGATATCTTTTATAATGAAATCTATAAATGTAATGTCTATAAATGTAGGAAAAACGTTTATTCTTTTGTTTATTCTTATAATTTTTTAATTTTTCAAAAAAACTTAATGCTCTAATCTTTTTAAAAATTAATTGCGAATATAAAAATATATCAAGTATAGAAATATGTATGTACAAATTGAATGAATTATATTAATAAATAAAAAAGGTTCGTGATTGTGTACACGGTGTACCTACGGTCTATAATTAAATGAGAAATACAAATATATACATATTAAAATTACCACTACATAAATATCTGCAATTGCTGTTTTAATAGCATTTTATAAATATGAAGAAAGTTCTCTACCAAGATTCTCTGTACATAAATCTTTTTTGCTTTTTTATTTATATAATTTATGTCTTACACCCAGAGAAAAGTTCCTTCGATTAAAAAAAAAATTTGTTTGAATCAAAGAAATTTGTGCATTGCTATATGATTAAAGAAAAGTTTCTTTGATTTAAACGTTATTTCTTAAATTCAAATAAATTCTCCTTTGATTTGAATGTTATTTCTTGAAATTTTTTCAAGTAAATTTTTATTTTTCTCAAAGGCATTTTCACTTCAGCTTAAAAAATATCAATGAACGAAATGATTTCTTCAATTTAAATATAATTTTTCTCTGGGTATACAACGCACTTAATTCAGCACCGTATACTCCATATTATGCTTCTAGATAAAATACTTCGTACTTGCTCACGTACTTGTGATATTCCAATTTTTTCAAATGTCCTATTATCTATGAGGTACACGATGTCAATAGAGACAGAAAGAGGAGAGGGAGGGGAGAGAGAGAGAGAGAGAGAGAGAAAGAGAGAGAGACTGGGTCTCTTCATTACCACAAGTTTCCTTCACATGTGCACCCTTAATTGAGGGGATGGGCGGAATAAAGGCACAATTCTACTTAGGCCTTTTTCCCGGCAATTAGCTTTTTCATGTATTATTGATCGTAATGGAAAAATATTGTAACATGTAACTTCTTAAAGGCATTATATAAATTCATTTGATACTGTACCCATTTGTGTATAGTAAAAAAGTAGCAAGTTATTTTAGTTTTTATTAATATGAAGACTTTGTAATTAGGCCTTTTTATTCCGCCAATCCCCTCAATTTGAAGCTTTGGCTTCAAATTATATGTAGAAGCATATTACTTAAATGTCAGAATATATATTATTTTGAAGTTGAACTTCAATATACCATATATAAATAATATCTGATTTAATTAATTTTTGAAATTTGAAAGAACATTTTATATATTAGAGATATCACATCAACTGTTTCTTATAAAATTATAAATCAAATTGTACTGATCTATGTGAGGTGACACCTAGCTCATAGTAGAGACTCAAATTAAAGCATGTTATATCATTGGCTGTGCTACAAGAAAGATAATAAGAGTATCCTCGTTAAGAGAAGAGGTGCATTTGTTCTGTCTTTTCTCCTTCTTCTAGCACATGTCGAAGATCGAGAAATTCTATCTTATGTTTTTTCGTTCATTGCGTGGTACTTTTTATTTGTTACAGACATTTACTATTCATAATTCTTAATCGTTATAATAATAGAGCTCCAGAGAGAATCGTTACATAGTGGTGTTAATATGTATACGCGCGTGCGTAAGTGAACTCACTCTGTCATTCAGTTCCAGAGCGATCTCTGACGGGCATCAAGTGTTACGTTATTGAGTACCCACGAGACAATTACAAAACTTTCGCGGCTGCAAGTTCTCTCTTCGTCACCTTCTTACTCATCGTTACTTATCGTTGGTAATATAATTAATCGTCCGAGCCCTCATCGATCGCCTGTTAAATTAATTACTTTCACGAGTGTGTTTTCTCTTAAGGCGCGTATAGCGCAAGCCGAGGAAAGAAGCATCGTCGGAAGCATGTTTCATTCTACACCGTTCGAAATCTTATGCATTAAGAAAGATTGGCGATTGTCGAATAAGACGATTTCGCGTGCAAGAAAACTTGAAGAGATTTTCTGAACAACTTGTAAAAATCTCATTTATACGGTAATAATAACTTAAAAAAATACATCCGCTTGTGTGAATTTTACAAAGTACAAATATTCTAAGTGTGTGATTATAGAATGAGCTCACTGAATACCAGTCGTTTTTAATCCATAAGTACCATAATAGAGTCTTGTGTAACTCAAGTTTCATTGTTTCTTGCATTCTGTTGGATTTTCGCTTTTTGTATTAAAATATCTAAAATTGCTCTTAAATATGCTTTTGTGTGACAATTCTTAGATTTAAAAGTTATGTGAGAATCGTTATATATAAATAAATGTTAGAGGAAAGAAAAATATTAAGGAATATAACATTCTTAAATGTATAATAATAAATAATAGTCACGAAAATGTTAGATATTTCAGTCAAAATATTATAATTTTTACTCTGGTACTTAAGGATTAATGAACGCGTTAGAAGTTTGTTGTTTAAAAACGAAATGGATATTTATTGAACTTCTCCCATTTCCTAACCCTTAATTGACGTTTTAATTCAATCCCAAGCGTAACCCGCGAGTCAATCGGCTTCGGAACTGCACCTTTCTGCTCTCACAACATTATATTATCTTGGACGGTATATATTTTCTCATATATTTCAGACATTCTCCAATTGCTTTTTAATTTCGCGTATTTCATAGCGACGTTCTTCAAGTAGTCTTGCGTGGTACGCGCTTCAGCATCGTTAGATTATTTTCTCTGTGAGTGCAAGTGGCATCGTGAGAGTCATTCTCGGGATCGGGCAAAGTATTATTTTTATCCACGCGCGATCATAATGATTTAACAACAATCTTACGAATAGCAACAATCGGACCATAGCTCGGTAACGTTAACCGCGCCGTTCTGAGCAAATTTAAAGAAAATTTCGACATTTACTTATGCGAAAATGTACACCTAGACAAAGCGAAGTTTATGAAATATACAAAGGAATATCACTTATCGCGCGATTTTTGGTTTTCGGACAGGACGGTGACGTTAACGCGAGCGAACTATAGCCGCGCATAAAAGTATCAATAATATTATTTAAGCATTTCGTGTCGTTAACAAATGTATAAGCTCAGGACATAAAATATGTCTCCTCTTGGGTTTGGCTTACTCCTTATTGTCTCGCTCATAAACTCTAATTGTAAGATCTTGCATTCGCATCACGCGTTTAGCACTGGATGTAACTGTCTGCTGTTTATTGTTAAACAAGCACTGGATCTTTAGCAGTAGATGTAACAGTCTGATGCTTAGAGGAATAACAATACTGAGATAATTTAGATAGATAATTACATGTAAACAAAGCTCAAAATTAGGCAACCTTTTATCTCTAATTTAGGAGACAACATTAAACACGAGCTTTAAAGTACACGAATTGTTAAAACATTTTCGACGTTTTAGCACTACATTCCTAATAATATATTGAATACGATTTTCACATATACATAGATTAAACGTAACGGAAAATTAAATGGTTGCATTACGGCTAAACACAGCGCTAAACTGGTAAGCGAATGCAAGCCTTTAACAATTTATGTTTCGGCAACTCGCAAAAATGATTCCAGCGAGACAATTCGCGGGAACGAGCGTAAATCTGGCTGTTCTCTTCGTGAATCTGCGTTCTCCATAACGTCTTAGGGACGAGGACGGACAATTCGCTCGTCGCCCTTTTGTCTCTCTTCTATGCGCGCGAGACTTATCGTAACATATATTTCGTACACATATCTTTTTTATTCGTTTTCTCGCCCTGCGATCCATACAGATGGTTCGTAGGACCTTCATTAACGACAACTCGAGAATACACAACGGAATCCAAACTCGATCACAGCTCTCGCGAACGTATAATACGTTGCGGTATGGGTGGAATAATGCCAGAGGGATGCGGGCCAGCGAGGGGTAGGAAGGATGAAACCGAGAAAGCAAGGAGAAGAAATTAGTGCGACCGACACCGCTCGCGTGTCTCCTCCTATTTACCGTTAATAAATCCGCGCTGTAATTAATTACTCTTAATCTTCGTTATACGTATGAAGGTAAATGTATACATGCAATGGTGTAGGAACCGTAAAAGTACCGCGTCACTACGATTTACGTCTGCATTATGCGTAATCTACCTTCCTCTTTTTTAAACATGTCTTTAACATCCTTAATTAATCTCAACTGCATTTTATTTCTTTTGAGTGAATTTTCGTGCGAGCGATTCAGAAAATTTAATTTCTGATGAAAATCTGTAATGCGTGCGTGACGCGTAATGAGAGTAAAATTAATATATACGAGGACTTTAATGGAAATCCCTGATTATGACCGTTATCATCGCGCGTATTAAATCTGTTTAATTGCGTTCGGTGTTCGCATCGTCCTTGCTTTCTGGAGTTTCCCGACGCTCTATCGAGGGACGGAAGTGCGGGACTTCGGAAAGGCCTGGAATTAACGGCGTAATAATAATAAAGAAGCACAAAATGGCCAACGGTCCTTGAGCGGCTTATCTCGATGCTAATCTCTCCTACGAGGGTCGGTACTCTTTTTCTTACGTTTCACTTTCGCCTAACTCGACGTATGCCTTACTCTACGTTTAGCACAATATGTAACTTTTTTTCTGATTAAGAAATAGTCACGTGCCACGACAACAGCACCTTGTTCACGAAGCTTTTGTGCGATGCATTTTAATCTTCCTATAATAGTTTTGTAGTCGACAAATCTACGCTATATGATTGTTAACAAAACGTGTTTACTTCAAGTTCCTTTTTTCGGTTTGTTTCAATTAGCTATCTTTCCTCTATTGTTATTTTAACAGAAATTTATATTCTAATAAGATAGCCTAGTAAAAATCTAATTTTCTGATGCTGCCAAAATATTTAATCTTGAAAAATAGAAATTAGTGATAAATTATGTCCTTCCCCTTTAGAAAGTCAATACTGTCAAGTTTCTCAAATCTATGATTGAAATATTGAATATTATATATTCACTAGTCGCAAGATTATTCACATATTAAATCCAGGACTCAAAGTTGAAACGTTTGCGTTTCTTTTGGTAGGTATATTTGATTGCAAACTATATCTATCGCGTTGGGGACATGTAATTTGTGCATCAATATTCGCAGAGGTTCACATGGCCATTCTAATTGTATTAGATTAATTTTTTTAATCCTCCCTTCTCTCACAAATATTAATATTTTATTTTATTTCAAATTCTGAAATATCATTTGAGAATAAAGAATCATATTATTATATAAAGACATGTTATTTTAGTTTGCTTCGTATTACTTAAAATCTGATTTTTATGCAATTAAATATGACGATTATATGGCCGCGTATGCTTCTGACCGTTATAAATCATCTCGTCAAAACACATGTATGTCCGATTCACTGGCAGCAAAATTCAAGGTAAAATGTTGATTGATGTATAGGTAACTCTGAAGCGCGTCGCTTCAACAAGGCGCCATAATCGAGACACTCGGAAACGTCTATATCGTTATATCTACATATATATGTCCTACACTAAGTGTTTTCGATTAAAGTGTTTAGCTTAGAGATTACATAGAACGTGGCTACATCTTGAACTGCTACATGAGATCAACATCTACGTGAGAGAAACGCGTTAAAGTTTAAAGTGAATGGAAAAGAATGATGGACCGGCGAAAGATAGGGAGGAGGAAGTGGAGGAGGGGCATTCTAGAAAAGCATGAGGGAAAACTCATAGTTTTCAATAATCGTTAATTGTTTACGTATAATTATTATATCTAGCTTGCGTTCTCATTATGATTCATGGTAATTCCGCATTAAGATATCTATCTCAGATTATATCTTCGATCTATTATTACCGTGTGTTTTGTGTGTGAATTTATTATAGCTGCTATATCCCCTCCCCCACATATATATTATAACGAAGGGGTAAGATTATCTCGGCATAATTTCCTTGTTAATTATATCTATATTTTCGCGGTAGGCAACAATGACTGATAGCTAGTGGCAAGGCTAGCTCTTTTATCACGAGATTCCAATATTTTGGTATTTGTGACTATTATAAGTAATGTTACTTTTTAAATAATATTAATTATAAAAGGACTTAATCAAAACGTGCATTTATATACAATAATATAATAACAAAATCAATCAGGAAATATTATTTCCTTGCATCAACTGTTAATATTTGAATTTTAATTTACTTTCGAGTAACGTATCGTGAAAATAATTTATTGTTATTTTTTACCTGTAGTCATTAAAGTGTTTCTTTGTTTCGATAGTACAGTAGCTGTCTTTATAGAAACATTGCATTAATATCTTTTAGTATTTTCTCTCTTTTTTTTCTTGCTTCGATATATTTACATTTTCATTCCTTGTTATTTCTGCGTTTTCGTTTGCCCGAGATTACTTTTGCATTTTACAAAAAGTAATAAGGACTCGACGATATCATAATTAATTTTTTTGATACAATAAATAGCCTTGCCATTAAGCATCATAGATTCGGATGTGCACTCATCTTCATTTTTTAGATGCTTTTCAAAGTAACGACAGAGGAATACAGAAATCTGTCTATCTCTACGCGAATGATAAGAAGATAAAGTGTAAGAACAGAAAGAGAGAGAAGGTGGGATAGTACTCGGCTTCCATCGAAGAATCATCATTAAATCTCGACGCTCAATTTCCTTATCTATTTCATTTTTTTTAAACGTGCCCTATATTTTCTCTCTTTTTCTCTTGCTTCGATATTTACGCGTTTACCCGTTTCTTTCCTTGCCGTTCCTTCGTTCCTGTTTGCTTGAGAGCGAATGCTTTTGCAGGAAGGCGAGCACTTTTTCGCGCGAGATACTTCTGCCGAAGATTTCGTGTGTGTCAGTACGCGAAGCGTACGTGCGTGTATGTGTGTGTGTGTGTGTGTGTGTATGCGCGTGCGCGTGCGCAAAATACGTGTGTAAATACGTGTAGTATTTGTCGTAACTTTTTAGAATCTTGTGTTTGGCAGTACCTAATGGAATGGGGGTAGAGGCAGGCGACGCTTTGCTTGACGTAGGACCACAGAGTTTGCCAGCCATGCGTCTGTGAACATTTTTTAATTTCCGGTCAAGCGATTCACGTGAGAACAGGCCGTTTCAAAAAATTCAAATTCGAACAATTACTGGTAACAAAAACATTCGTTGGACAATTTTGAGAAAACATACGGTCACACTCTCGGATTAACCTTTCGATGATAACGGAGATGATACCTCATGTTATCGCGATACAAGCTGACAAAATTTGTGCAGATTTATGTTAACAGCGAAGGATTATTCCGAGCGACTAAATTATAAGCGATTTTACCAAGAGATTTCATTACAGCCGAAATGACTTTCCAATAGGTAAATAATTCAAAATTTAAATAAATGAAATTGGATATTAATTCCTAGTGGATTTTTCAAAGTAAAAATTATATTAGTCCACGCAAATATTATTTTACACAGCGATCTTTCCATTTCATATAAATAGTATAAGCATCATAACATAATTAATCAACCGCAGAATAATTTTCAATTATATCAAATGGTTGTAAAAGTCGGAGCATATTTTCACGCAAAAATATCGACTCATTATCTCGGATTATAATTCTGCTACATTCGCGGGTCGAGTCGATTAGAACGATATCGGTGAAAAATTTGCATTGAAATTAAAATCATCTATATATGTATATATTCTTGAAATAGAAATTTTTAACAAATTCTTGGTCTATAATTTGATGAATTTTGTTTTTGGGTATCGCGCGGCATTTCTATTGCAAATGTATTTCCTGCGAGATTATTCTGATTCTAATAATGAGCCATAAAGATCAGTTCGGCGAATAGTGCCGCGTATTGTATTAATCGTAGCGATTCCATATTTATCACCAGCGACTGATCGCCATCGTAGAATCTAATGATATTTCATTAATAATTCACAAGACTCGCGTTTTAACAAATATGAGCAACATTAATTTACATCACTCACGCTCTGTATATATTATCGTTCTGTATACATATATATTTATATATTTATTTATATCGTTTACTCTTTTATTTATATTGTGTGTACATAATGTGTGATATGAATAATGACTGTACAATCGCGCATATTTACAGGACATTCCCGAAAAAAATATCGAGATATATAACGAAATAAATTTATATACGCGCGCAGCATTATAATTATATGCAACACTGCTGTTTATTTGAGGAACTCGGGAAGATAGTGAGAATTATGACAAGTTAAAAGTGGAAGTATCGCAAGTATTTAAATATTTTAATTCTGCATATAATTCTCTATGGAGAACGTTTTACTCCAAAAAAATATGCAAAGTTAATAATATAATAAATTTCTTCTGTCAAATTGAATAACTTTTCCTGCCTATTGAATGACATATAAATAGAAATAACAAAACTGTAAACATTTTATAAAACATTCACAAGAACTTTCGCACACATAAGAAGTACACATTTACATATAAAACAAGCAAGTACACGCATATATATATAGAGCTTATGGACAAAAAGTTGGCAGAAATGTAAAAATAACGATATACTCGTATGTTTTAATTTCGCATAATTCCGAGCTCAATGTGTTTTTCCGGAAGACTTTCACATTGTTGAATAGATACTTCAAAAATGCAAGACTTTATATCAGTTTTGACATTTTCTTGAAGCTTCTTCAGGCGTACGTGGAGACTTTCGTGACCCAATGCATTTCCGGGGTAAAGTCTCGAACGGTTTTGGGTGCGCGCACGTGTTTGTACGCAACTCATTGCGAGGGCGAGTTTGCATTTGTGTTCCGGACGCGAGCAGGTGCCGCCGCGTATACTATATGTGTCTCTCGCATGACGGCGATATCGTAAATCTCCGGAAACGGCGTTATATATAAGCTTCGGATATTTGGAATTCTTAGCGTGGAGTCGAGGTTTTCCTTAAGCTATAACGTATTACCTTAGCCTCACCGTTCGCGCTACAAACGATATGTACAACCATTTACAACAGGTATATATGTATGTATGTGTGTATATATATACATATATATAATATAGCGAGATGTACACACGACGATATATAGTGCGACCCATAGAAAATACATCTCTTGTCGGCAAACGTAGAAGGAGAGAGCTTTTCGCGCTCGATATCGCATGGTCGAAAAGATCAAGTATTAATTCTGCGATCCATCGAATCATCCCCATCTCATAGCGGTAATGCAGACATTTCGTTGCAAAAATTCTTGTGTTTGCAATATTTGGAACTTATGTGTAGAATCAGATACGTATATACATACATAAATTCACACAAGAAATATTTAAGCGTTAAGATTCTGCTTTGATCAAATATAGTCGAATTTAATTAGATTTATTCTCATCGGTCTACAAATTTGTATCATATTGGAATTTATAGTTTCAATTGCGTTAATCACCATCCATTTGAACAAATTAAGGTATCGTTCACTCCAATATATCGTTTATTCAGTATTATACTCTTTTCACTCGGCTAGATGTTTTTATAATTGGTATTTGCGCCAAATCTATTTGCGTGTAACAACATAGGAAAGAAAAATGAATGGAAAGAAAAATGTGGGTGAATCTTCGTTGAAATTGGAAAACTCTCTCTGTAATTGATAAGATATTCACAGTCAATGAACACCGTAAATTTACATTTAAATATGACAGCAGGGTGTATCTTCTTTTTTTTGCATTGCTTCCTGTTAGTCGTATTTCTGTACGCGCAAAATGCTGTTACACTGGGTCTATGACTCTTTCATAGTGAGATTTAAGACAAGCCGTAATCGATTCGCGAGCGTGTCCGCGAGGAAACTGCTGCGGGAATAATCGAAATTCAAATCATTCCTTTCTTTGACTCTCTCCCGTTTGCCTCGTTTTATTTCCGGCGGCTTCTACTCGTGGCTTGAACTCGCGAATGGAAACGAATCGTCCGCTCGCGCGTCAAACAAAGACCGAAACGCGGAAACGACGGAAGAGAGAAAGCGGAAAGCGCGAGAGTTATGTGCATTGTCGTCAGTGGGACGAAACAAAGGCCAGGCGCGCAAAAACGGAAATAAAAAGGGGAAAAAAAGAAAAATCCGTCACACACCGCAACGCGCGGCAGAACGTAACGATGCGACGTGGCGCGCTCTCGAAACTCGAAAGTGGCGCGAATCGAGCTTGTCGCGATATTAATTCGCGAGTATTCGGAGCAATCACGCTGTTGTTTGCATTCTGAACTCTATGCTGCGATGTTTCTAGATATTACCGGCAGAGAAAATGAAAGATGCAGCTGTGGCGAATGTAGATCGCAGAAAAACCTGACAAAGAAGTGCTATATAACACCGTTATCTGTGTTGTCGGCACTGCGTCTGACGTATAATAAACGTTTCAAAAAGTTTTTAACATTTAAGAAAAATAACAATAAATAAAGTAATAAAATTAGGTTTCTTATATAATTTTTGCATAAAAGAAAAAAATTAATTAGAAATATAACGCGAATATTTATAAATTATTTTTAAATTCTAAAATCATCGACATGCCTCTTTTATTAAATCTTTTTTATTAAAATGATAAATATAAAATTATTGATTATGGATAAAATGAATGTTATTAATTTATGTGTTAATTTATGTTAGATGAACATGTTAGAAGAATAACTTTCAAATTATATTCTTGATAATTACTTGGAGACTAGATATCTAATATAAGGAAAAAAAAACTGTAGATGTTATTTAGTATAGAAATGTTTCAATACACTCAACGTATATTATCTAGAATGTTTAAACTATTTGGAAAGGTTTATCTCTAGAAAGGTAAAACTATCCTTTCGCGCGGTAAAAAGGATGCAAAAAGTAAGGAAGATTCAAGTGCAAAGAATCGGAAAGGAGATCGCGATCGTGCAGTTGCGAACGGTTAGCAGAAACGCACTGGCACGGTGGCGGGTTGAGGTTCCACAATAACCCCCCTCGTGTTCATCTCCCTCTTGCAACCCCTCCTATCCCCTTATGGCCATAGTAACGGTAACCGACGATTTATTGCGTGGCGCAACGAGCGCGCACGGTAACACGTTACGGTAATGACTGTGAAATACGACGGTGCGCCTCTGCCATCCTCTTCCCACCCCCGCTTCACGAACAACCCTTCCGCTTCGCCGCAGCTGCCCGCCCACCCTTCCTCGGCTCTCCGATGAAAGGACCGAGTTTCGATTTGCGTGTATGTACGCGAATCGCGAGCGCGTAAAACTCTCCCTTTTTTTTCTTATTCTCTTTTTTTTCTTTTCGCCCTCGCTCCTTAATCGAATATGAATAAGGGATATATCGAGTGTATAAGAGCATTTTCGGAATATTAATAAATATATAATAAAATAAGTAACATGATAATTAATGACGTAAACTAACAGTAATAATAAAACTAAGTTAGAGTATTTCCATAAGTATTTTCATAATTATTATTTAACATGTTGTTTAAAATTAAAATCTTCTAAAATAGTTTTCATTAGAATATCATATTTTAAAAGCATCTGTTATATTTCTCCCAAAATAAATTAATATTTTAATAATATTTTAACTTCGTTGAATAATAATGTTGATCAAAAATAACAGTATACGATTGTTCGATACGTAATATTTAAAATAAACTTTATAATTAATCATTATTATTATGTATTTAAATTATCTAAAACAAAATTTTAAATATTTCATTATGTCTACAATAATGCATATTAAAGGCAAAAAAATGAAATTATTTTAACATTCTGTTAGTTGAGTTCCAGTTTTCTTCTGTTTATTTTTTTCGTCCACTTTATAAGTCATTTATTTTGTACAATCTGGTGATGTAAAATTAAAAGAAAGAATAACAAAAAAATCTGAACGAATGATTGTATTAGAAGAATGTTGATGCCAATTGCACAATAAGTGAATAACAAAATATTCTTGTCAACAATGTATGCGTCAGTTTAATCTTTTATGCAATGGAGCTCTCTTCCTTCTCCCCGATATTCTGCTATTCGAATAATCTAACTGATTTACCGACCAGATTCGAGATAACCTCGAATCGGTCTTTATACAGAATAGATCCTCGCACGAATCGATCCGTTGAGAAAAAAACGGCGGACAGAAAGAAAGTCCGATATATTTGCGAAGTCCGTGCACGCCGGCAAGCAGCCGAAAAGAAAAGAAGTGTCCCTTTCGAGTGCCTCTGAAGTCTGAAAAATCGACTGATGTCCAATGAAGCGTTAGGAACTACCCCCCTTTCTTTAGGCAAGGAAGAGAAGAAGCTCGTTATTGCGTTTGCATTCTAAGAGGAAATCGTCGTCGTTCTTATCGTCGTCGTCGTTACGCTGTCTACTCAAGCGGTGTTATCCCGGGAAAAATATGGAGACGTTGCAGCTTGTTATTTTCTCGTAAGAAAGACGGTCACACGGGCTAAAAGGATTCGGTCCTTTACTATCGTTCCACGAATGGACCGAGGAAATCTAACCGACCGGGGCAGTTATTAGCGCGTATCACAAGAGCGACAGGTCGGTACATTTACCCCTCGTTATCTCCCTCTCTCCGTGTTTCCCCCTTTGTTTTATCTTTTTCCAGATAACTCTCGCATCATTTGAGGATTAAGCGCTTTTCTCCCTCTTAACGTCACCATTCGACTACCTTGTTGGGGTTTAATCGAAACCCACACAGTATTTTCAGTTATATTTTTTTCTTAGGGAATTACTCTACACTTCACGGAATAGATAAAAAAAGGTAATCCCAAAGTCCCCGATACTACCGCCATCAGCCCGTTAAGTCATTATTAGGGAGTTTTTGCAATACCGTTTATCCAGAACGTTAAGGTCAGGTTATCTTCTTCTTAACAACTAATTAAGAAAATGATAACATGACTTTAGCTTTCACCGCGTATCTGAATTCACGTTATTGCAAAAACTCCCTATTCTCTTTTCTCGCTGATCTCTTAAGTTACTGTTTTGCGGTTATCCGTCGTTATCCTCTCACGTCGCCTGTTTTCATTGATTTAACGATTAAACATATTATTAAAAAGTGTTAAATATAAAATGTGCCACGCTTTATAATAAACTGATATATCATCGGACAAACTGCGAGAGCGGTGCTCCTCGTTCATTCAATTTCTTCGCTACCGTTGACAGACAAAGAAATATTCTGCATTTATTGTTTATCAAAATTATTCACTGCATTGAGAAAATTTTAGCAGTGACTACAACAAGTGTAAACATTGATAGAATTGTTGATGGAAAGAAGAAATTTTTTATTTGTAGAATTTGAAAAACTAATTGTTTATACGTTACATATTCTCAAATACTGGAAAATTTGTATAGAATCAATCAATTAACTTTTGCATTTATTGATAATATTTTACGTAAATTTTCTTTGATTAATTAACTTGTGAACGAAAGCGTATTCGTTGATTTAAACGTAATTGAAACTCACTGATTTCACGTCAATATTTAACAAATAGACCACGTCGCTCTACTGAAACTTGCAGTGTAACTAATAGAGCGAATTTGCTGTATAATGTTATGCTGACGCACTAAACATCTCATCCATCTTGAATCGGAAAACATGAATCGAAGGGGCAGACGAGAGGATCGGATTTGTGACAATTTGCTGGTAATTTTGATATTACCACATTCGGAATTCAGTTATCATCATTACAACAATGTCACATAATACCATGTACATGTAAGCATCGTTATTTAGCGTTGATACACTATTCATTCATGCAACGTATGCCTCTGATGTATTCATATTTAAATACAACATATATTTCAAGCGTATATTTTTCGTAAAACATAAGTTGTAATAGCTAAATTTGAAAAGCACTTAAATAAAAACGTTTTTAATTAAACAAGAACAAAGGATTCTTAATGTTCGAAACAATCGAAATTATTATAGACAGGGCGTGTAAGAGTTAAATATCAAATTCAATTTAATAATCCAACAGATAAAATATAAAAACATTTCGTTTTTTCATTAACATAAACTAACTCGTCAACAAAGAGAGATAGTTTATAAAAATTCATATAAAAAAAAGATAATTTTCTCTTTAATTTTCGTAAAGTTAAGAAATTTAATATCTCATATGACTGATATAACATAGTAGGAAATAATGATTTTGTAAGAATAATGCGATTTGCATAAAAACATCTTTCGTACGCTTGCCCCTTCATTCGTAAGTTATCGAGAAAGATTTGTCTTTATTTGCCAATATACAAAATATATGAAACGGTTCACGAATGCAGTTTGCATCGTGAAACGATCTCGTTTGGCGCTTTCGTAACATGAAGGTGAATGTCTAGCGACGATCGTTAAATCACGGTCGCCGTTTGACTTCTCTTGAAACAGCGGAATATTTGCAGTTCGGGAACACACGCACGCACACACACACACACGTTCGAGCTTAAGATCTTCTTCTCTGAAGAAGTTCTCCACGAATATACGTCGTCGCCCCTTACCTAGAAATATCTTTCTTAACCCACGTTCCTACCTCACATGGAAGATCGCCCCGTTCCCATATTTGCAAAGAGGGTGGCTTAACCGACAAATGTTTTTCGGACATTGGAAATACATTGAGGGAATCGGAGTGAGGAACGGGGGTGACGAAGAATTCTTTATGGCGATCAATCATCGTGGATGATATCCACTTTTCCTTCTACCACCATGCCTCGTGAACTGTACGCAATAAGAAACACAAACCAGGCTAGGAGATCGGGAACGAGCGAAGAGGATGGAAAGGTAGTCGCGGGGGTGATCCCGAAATGTTATTCAAATGCGTTAAGTAGCGGGTGTCGAGGAAAATTGGAAACGATTCTGGGAGTATCGAGCATATCCCTGGAGAAAAGCGAGGATCGGATCGAAAAAGGAAATAGTAGGAGAAATGGAGGAGGATAGGCTTTTTGAGGGATGGGCCAACGTCCGAAAAACATTATACATTATTTATGAATTCTCTTCCCACCCATATATTGTTCTAAGAATCGATGTACGTAGATCTCAATTTCTCAAGACATTAGGAACCGCATTTCTTCTTTTAAACATTTTCTGAAGCAAATCTGAAGCGATATTGTTGGATGACACTATCTTCAATTAATTTCACTAATTAATTTCGATCGCGACGAGGCACCGATCGCAGTTTGTCCGGCGTTAACGACGTGACGCGTCATTACTGCTTTACATACTTGATATGAGGAGTAGCAAGCCGCGTGAAAGGGTTAAAATTACGTAGGATGGAAGGGTGCATAGTTTCGATTGCAATCGTTTTTCGCAGAATAAAATGTGCGCACATTTACCAGGCGTAAAATAACGAAAGCAAGCAAACGTAACACACGATTGATAAAGTATGCAATAATACATGTTAAGAAAAGTGAGGAAGTGTCTTAAAAGCATTATAGTTATATAAGTTTTACATAATAGTTTATATTAGAAGAGCAGATAAATCGCGCAATAAAGGAGACCATTAAAAATGGTATCTATGTAGAAAGCTTTGAAAGAGGAGAATGATGACATTTTATTTAATAATAAATCCATTAAAAATTGACTTAAGATGCAATTGTTAATAAAAATAAGATTTTTATAAAAGAAATAATTCCTTTGTATAAATAATATTTTTTATCGCAAACTTGAAAGAAATAGAAAATAGAATATGTTTTTGAAGATATCGATGAAAACGTCATGGCTTTTTTTTACAAGGTTTTATGCTAGTTTTCATTTTAACTTTTAAAACGTTATGGTTTTTTATATAGTTTTATCTGGTTTTCATTTTAACTCTTCGGTTTGGCTGCGTAGTGAAGTTTCAATATTATTAAACTCATATTTTTTTATTACATTCAATATATTTGAACTGCTGCCTTGTTTCAAATTTTATATAACAAAATCAAATAACAAAATTTATGACGTAATAATAAATAAATATCAGTAAAAATACAGATAACAATTTAATATTGTTAAAAGGAAAGTTTACAGAAACAAATCGGAACAGACGGATAAGAGATTGATAATTTACGGGGGTACAAACTAACGATTTACTATTCTTTAATTCTGTTCATGGAGTTTTAAGATAGGCCAACGTTATATCGAATTATGATAGAAAAGAGATGCATTTCCCTTAAACGTAATTAAATGTAATCTGTGATTACATCTGTGATTTAATTTTGCAAATACATTATGAAGAAGACTCGACTTTGAAAGGTTCGCCCATCCACTTCGATTTCAACAAATCGATGTCGAAAGATGGACGTGCTCATTTTACGTATGTAGGTACTCTATTAGTCGCTGCAGTCATGTGTATGTCAATAGTTGAATGCGTGTATGTGTGTGTGTGTGTGTGTATTTACATGTGTTGTGTATGTATATATTAAAGTGGACCGCGATGCGGTCCCTTGCGTATCATTGTCAATCGATACGTACTTGTTACCCTTGCCAGATATCAACAATGACATTTTACCCCGCTCCACACATTTTATATCGCGATCGATTTCACGATCCGTTGACCGTGTCAAACAGCTTTGAACAGTTTGAACTCAATTTTGATGACATCATCGATTTTCAAAATATCGATGTGTATTTACAAAATATATATAATATTAGTTTTACTGTACGCTCTCTCCCTACACAATTTTGGCTAATAAACACTGTAAAAGTAAAAGTATTTCTCTGATAACTTTTATCGGCTATTTCAATATTTAGTGGTATTTACTGATGAATTCGGACATTGATTGGATATTTGCTTTTATTGAGATTGCTATTGGGATATATTCGTTATTGAAAGGAATGATTGATTTCACATATAGTGGCTTACCAAAGTATTCAAACGGTAATACGCCTATATTAAATCGAATAAAATCGTCCGAATACTTTCACGAGGCATTTTGCACCCGGCGTAATCTATGCACATTTTTTTCCCCTCTATACCTTCATATTCTCATTCATATATACATATCAATATTTTGAGATTTTGAATTCTTTAAAAATGATACCCACAGCACAAGGGAGAATCAATAGTGCACCGTAGCTATAACAGCTCAATAAATTCCGAATCCACGGGTAGCACAACACACTTTTTCGCAAACACTCGATGATTTATTGTCTACCGCAGAACGAGAAAGAGAATAGATTATTTATATCCTTTGGAATCCATTGTTTCTTTAAAAAATATTTTAAAATATAGTAGAAAAGTAATGTATTGTATTGTATAATAAAATGATCGTCATGAAATCTGTCGAATATTCTGCTAATTAATACAAAGATGAATATAGAAATATAAAGAGAATATAAGAGAATATGAAACGAGATGTTATTAATATATATTGAGGCTAACAAATCTTTTCTTGATGCCCTTAAACCTTAAAACGATGTGGTATAACTTTGATATAGTAATTATTTATCAATTTGTACGATTCTCATCGCTGACTGCCGCTTGATAGTGTTCTCGTTATAAAAAAATACGCGAAACCAACACTGCGACAGATATCGAATAAGTACTCCAATAATGTACAAACTTTTTCAAAGAGAAGCGAGTCGATATCGCAGCCGAGCCAGCCGTCGTGTCGGCCGAGCTGACACTCTCTCTGCTAGATATTAATAATTTATCTCCGAATATCCTGTAACTAGGCGAAGTTTCTCATGGCTCAACATTTTCCCCGTTTTCTCTACGTCTATTCTATCGTGGCTCTCTCTCTCGCTATCGAGGGCTGCAAAAACTTTGTAAAATCAGAACTAACTCTCCCGGTTTTAAAGAGAAATCATGCTTTAAAGAATCTCTCGTAATCCATTCCTGCTATTTTTCGTGGAAATAGCAACGCACGTTCGGCGGAACCTGCTTACGTTCCGGGCGTCGGCGTCGCGTCGCGTCGTCGCATCGTCCAGTTCGAGAACTCGTGATCCCGGAATGGAGAGTCGCTTTGTCCCTCGCGAAAGTTTAGTGTACGTCTCTGCGGAGGATCCTCAGCTAGGAATCCTCGAGTATTGCACGCGTGTCTTTGCTTTCAAACCGCCCGAATCACTCTCGGCAACATGGGAGCTATCTCTCACCTCGTTGATTTTCACGTCGCAACACGCTCTCTCGCCGCGATGGGATCGGATGGACCAAGCGACAGCAAGTCAGTTAGCGTATAGCAATGAGTTAGAGTGCGCGCACAGCTCGTTATCGGTATCGTTAATCAGTGAGTTAGTTCACAGAGGCATGGCGTTGTAGAGATCCAGATTGGGATGGTAAAATAGCGGTGTCGGAGTGGGCGGGTTATGATGGGGCGCGGGCTGCGCCTGTATGAGGTTCAAGTTCAAGTTCAGGGGCGCGATGTGGGCCGCATTGTGGTGGTTAAGATGGTTAAGGCTAAGGTGGTTACCTGTCGGGTAGGGTAATCCGAAACTAGGGTACCCAGAATAGCCGCGGCCCGCCGCGTATGCCGCGTACGCTGCCGCTGGGAAACCTGTGAACACAACGAAAATTTCCGTTAAACTCCTCGTTACAACTCACTAGTCCTCTTAGCATTTGGGACAACGTAATCATTCGCGATAATTTTGTAAACGCCGATAAGCATAAGAAAATTCTTAGTTTTTCGCACTTCTTGTAACACTATTTCTTCTAACTAAATATTTTTCAATATGAAAATATATAATTTTGTTTTTGGTACCATGATACAGATATAGTTTAAGATTGTTTTTTATTCTTCCACGTCCTCGAGTTTTAAACCATTTCAGTTTCAGTATTATTTGCTGGATTAAATTTTGAGAAGTTTAAAAACGTATGAAGAAAAGTAAATATGTTTTTGTAAAAGATATTTATAAAGATAAAAATTTATTTTTTGCAAAAAAGCAGAAATCAATAATGAAAAGTCATGCAAAAATATCTATTACTATATTCAATTCAATTTGGCAAACAAAAGACTTATCTTATTTTTATAAGAAAATTTATAAAGTTATTAAAGAACTTAAACTATTAAAAAACTTTCTTATATTTTGCAAATTATATATATAGTTCACAAATATGTGTTTATTAAATCGATGAGAATTCGTTGAAAATATCGAAAATAATAAAACTTATTTACTCTGTTAATTATTAGGAAACTAGCTTAAAACCAGCAGTATAAGACTGGCAGGACCAAATTAGCAAAAATTAAATTGGACCTATCAGAATGTTTTTAGTACATTTTTAGTACTTTTTATTTTGTAAAATATACCATTAATGACAATTTTGTACTGTGTGCTATTTCGAAAAAAATCGTGGTGTTGCTAGTTTAATATTAAGAGGATCATAAAGTCGTCTGTATTACCGACTAAACCATATAATTTTTGTATAACAATTACTTTTTTCTTCTGATTTGAAAATCTTTTTCCAGAATTGAAGTTACGCATTAATACGTATCTGTGAGATGGAGTCTATCAGCATAGACTGAGAACGGCAAAAAATTTTCGAAATTGAGATCTTCTTTCCCATTTCTAAGTTCTTTCCAATATGGCGTTCCAGAACTGTCACGTCGTGACAACATTTGCTTCATATAAAATTCGTGCAATCTGTACTTACGAAGTAATAGTCCATAGATTAGTAGTTTGCACGAAGAAACAGCGTGAAATTCTTAAAATTGAACTCAGACGTCTAATTAAAATATAATTGTTATACAAAAATTTATGTATATGTGTGGCATGCATGAGTGAGGTAGTGATGTAATGATGTGTCAATGATGCGTAAATCGTCTGTGTGTAAGTGCTATTTACAATATGACTAATCTTTAAGATTCCCTTCAGTTGACAGGACCAATTCAAAATAAAGAAAAAGAAAAAATTATATCAGAAATCAATTGAATTGGATTTATACTAATCTGTATTACTAAGAACAATTTTCTATTATGTGTTATTTCTTAGAAAACAGAGACATTGCTAGCTTAATATATAAGCCGGCAGAACCATAAAAAAATAATATAAGGGCAAAAATGAACAAAACTGAATTTGTACTAATTTGTACCATTGAAAGTAAGTTAAAATTTTACGTTTTTTTCTCCTTAAAATGACTTTATTAGTATATACTTACAATCTATATACATTATCCCAGCAATAAAATCTAAACAATAACACTATTCTTTGGGCCGTCTTCAATTTGGCTTATGTAGTATTTTTTTTATTTAGTATTTAGAATGTAGAATCACGTAGAAAAGGAATTATGTACTGAGGGAATCATTGAAAGTTATTTTTCAGTGAAAATTGAAAAATCTGTACATTCTCATATGAGCCATAAACTGAGTGAATACTAGTAATTTTGGTCTTTTCTCGTCCTTCTTATCGTGATCTTAAGAGAAAAATTTCATTTTTTATTGAATATAAAATATTTTTCCTATAAATTTTATACCAAATAATGGATAAATAAAACAGATGATATTTTATTATTTTTAAATCAAATTTTATTTTATTTTATTTTCAAACCAAATTTAAATTTTTCGTTTTCGACACATGCATTTCAAGAGAACATGATAAAAGCAATATGATTGAAGAAAGTGTTCAGTCCCTGTGAAAAAGTAATTATATAAGGATTTATGGATTTTTCAATTTTCACTGAAAAATAACGATTCACTATAACATTGAATGATTCCCTCAGCACATAATTCTTTTTCTATGTGATTTTACATTCCAAAAATACTAAATATAAAAGACACTACATGAACCAAATTGAAGGCGGCCCAAAGAATAGTGTTGCTATTAAGTAAAGCTGGCACTTGAATTTAAGAAAAAAAATTGTTTAATGCGAATTAAATTAAGTTGGGTTTGTAACCGTTTGTATCATTTTCTTTTTTGTTTGTACCTTAAGGAGTTCAAAAATATAAAGGGTTGAAAAAATGCTAGCACTCCACTTTGAGATATTTTAAATTCGCAAACGGATTTGAAATTTTGGTGATATTTCGGATTTTAACTGGTACAAACGATTCCGAAACAGCACATGCTTTCAGATTTAAAATATCTTCGGAAATGGCGCAGCTAGTTCTGAATCTATTTTTGAAATATCGGCACAATCATCCCCTTAAGGGGGATCGAAATCGATTGTGGCACAATGGGTATAAATGATTACGAAGTAGCATCCGCTTGCGGATTTAAAATAACTTCAAAAATAGCAAAGTTAGCTCTTACCTCTATATTAAAATTTCGATACAATCATCCTCTTAAGGATACGAATGTGTGTGAAACCGAGTAAAGTACAATCGGTTACAAACAATTACGAAAGAACCTCCGTTTATGGATTTAAAATATCTCAAAATATTTTTTAGCATTTCTTCAACTCTTTATATTTTTGTATTTCTTAAGGTACAAACAAAAAGGAAAGTGATACAAACGATTACAAACCTATAATAACTTAAAATCAAATAACAAATTTTGAAAAACATTTTTTTATTATAACTTAATTTAATGCGCATTAAAAAATTTTTTTCTTAAATTCAAGTGCCAGGTTCACTCAGATTTCGTTACTAAAATTACATAGATTGTAAATTAATACTAATAAAATCATATCATGGAGAAAAAAGATGTAAAATATTAACTTACTTTTTTTCAATGGTACCAATTAATACAAACTCAGTTTTGTTCATTTTTTTACGACTATTTTTTTGCGGACCTATCAACTTATATATTAAGTTAGCAGTACCATTGTTTTCTTGGAAATGATACAATATAAAATTGTTGTTGGTACAAATTAATGTAAGTCCAATTCTATTGATTTCTGATGTAATTTTTCTCTTTTTCTTTTATTTCGAATTGGTTCTGCCAACTTAATGTTAAGCTAGCAGCGTCACATTTTTTTCGAATTTGCACGCAGTACAAAATTGTGATTAATGGTATAATTTAATATAAAATAAGTACTCCGATAGATCCAATTTGATTTTGCTGATTTGGTCCTGTCACTGTATAAAGCTAGATAAACTTATTAAGTTATATCCGTCAAAATTATTGCCATATCTATATTCTGCTAATTAGATTAAATTTCCATTAATATAAAAGCTAATGAGAAGTTAGTAGTTATTCTACTAAATTCTAATATTTACATACATTCACGTCAGTCAACTGAAAGATATGCTATAGGTAAAATGTATGTTAAAGTAAATAGGTGAAATGGACAATTATGTATCAAGGCTGTGAAGCCATATATAGCATCATTATTTCTTTAGTTATGTCTATAATAGGGATCGTCAGAGTAGGTATCGAGTTCTTTACTAGTCAGTACATATTTCACATACTCACCATCAGGTAATGCTCCCAGAGACCACATAAAATCTATAAGGAAAAACAAACTCGATTAAAATGTAATTTCGACATAGACTAATATATATTTTTGAATATTTGTTTACTTATTTTTATCAATTCTTTTTTCCTTTCGATTTTTTCCCCTTTATTTATATTGCATGTTCGTTAGTGCAACGATTTTAAGTCTCCATCAAAATTTCTGCAACTACATACGAAGAAAGATATTGATCGCTCGAAAACTTACAAAATAAGCTACGTGTCAGAAGTAAAGTTTCCACATGTCAATTATTTCCGCGAAGTTTTATATGTCGCAAGACCAATATTTTTCTTCGAGCAGGCGAAGGTAGGCGTAAACATTTAAGAATATGTACACGGAGATAAGTTAAGTATGAAGCGAAGCGTTGCAGAAATTCGTCGGGATTTAAGTGTAACGGATGACTAGGTCCAAACGATAAAAGAGAACGTAAAAAGAGAAAAAAAGATAAGAAATAGGATTAAAAGCTTTCTAGGTTAAATAGAGAGTATGAGAAAATTAGTGAAAGAGAAAGAGAGAGAGAGAGAGAGAGAGAGAGAGAGAGAGAGAAAGGGAGAGAGAGAAAGAATGAGAGAAATAGAATGACAGAGAGATCAAGGCATCCATGAAATTTCATAATTCGATACTAATCCAAAAGACCACACAACTAAGATTCTCACTATGTATATATGTATATCGCATCGACTATATAGCGCATTTTCTAAACTGTGTGACAAGGTACTAGGTAACTACGCGCGGCCGAGGTGTTTCCAATTCTACGACAAAATAAACCCTCCTATGAACTATGGTTATTGTAGCCTTCAAAGGTATTGGTTAATTATTTACCGTTAAGTAATATTTGCTAGGCTCTCTATATAGCTTATTAGATATCGACTAAGGGTCGGTAATATGCCACCAA
The DNA here is from genome assembly GCF_001594075.2 of Trachymyrmex cornetzi. Taxonomy (NCBI): domain Eukaryota; kingdom Metazoa; phylum Arthropoda; class Insecta; order Hymenoptera; family Formicidae; genus Trachymyrmex; species Trachymyrmex cornetzi. Next base: position 2,756,453 of record NW_017295653.1, read on the forward strand.
CTGAATGTCTTCCGCAAATGATAAATTTGCGGAATGATTGGATACGCACGTAATAACGTACTCTACTTTTTATTTTTCTATTTCATGTCGTGTGTGTATGTGCGTGGCATACTACCGGCACCACTACTCACATTTATATTGACGATACAATATTGAAAAAAACACTGACCACAATAATACTACACTACTAGACTCACTATGCTAGTGTCCATATCGACGTTGCTCTCACAATATTACGCAGATGGAAAAAAGTATAAGAGCGTTTATTCTAGCCATTAAAATACACTGATACATATTAATAGTATTAGTAATTTCGTACCTAAAGTCTCTCTACCGGGCTGGTATTGATTACGTCAAGCGCTCAATGGTATTTTACTATCATTTTGCACTCTTTTTCTCTGTCTTAATGGCTTTCTAAACTCTTCTGAGCTACAATAAGATTGCATGTACGTCGAGCACTATTTCGCATTTATCTCAATAGAATCATTTGCAGCATTATATAGATATGTATCTTTGTCACACTTCATCGAAATACGTGAATAGATCTCGACGATACTATATAAATAATTCTTGCGCGAATTACGCGCGTGCTTTTCTATATAGCATCTACGTATACACTCTTAACTTTCTCAGATGCAACATATCGATCTCACGTAGAGCAGACGTTTACGTACGACGTATTAATATTAACAGTCTCTCGCAGTTCCGAGGAGCGCATAAAGCCTGTCTCAGCTCGAGTTTACGATCGAGTTGCCGATCGATTAACGTTTACGTCACATCGATGGCTTCGGCAACGTGGAATTCATTGAGCTACTCTCACTAGAATTTTATGTTTCCCCTTTGATGTGCATGTCCCGTCTCGGACGAGGAGAAACATTCGCGAGGCCGTGTATCAGGAATGCATTCCGTCGAATCGTTCTGCGCCCCCGTTATCAATTATGTAAGACATCAGCGGATACTCTATATTCCCGTAAAACCCAAAATCAAATGGCCCAGCCAAGTGTCACAAAGACCAACAATAAAACCGCATCATCAAAGTCTGGTCTACTTACGAAACTGACAGTGTTGCGCCTCTCTGGTTAAGTACGTACTTTCTAGGACACACGTCTCACGCATTATTATTAAGATAACTGATGCTATGTGGCTTAAGAAGAGTTATGTAACGAGTAGTATATGAGTGGGATATATGGGAGCTGAGGTATTAGGTATAGATAGGTATACGCACGATATATATTTAGTATATATCCTATATATATATATATAGAGAGAGAGAGAGAGAGAGGTATAATATTACGTGTAACGTAATATAAATGTAACTATGTAACGTAGCTCGTTAAGTAATAGGTACAATATAATAGGTCTCTTTGAAGCCGCTGGTAATGCGTATTCTTCGCGGAAGATGTTTGAGCACCGCGCTTTATCTCGCTTCTCTCGCGAATTATTTTGCGGAATGAAACATGAGTGGGAATGTTACGACGGAGGCCAAATGCCTTCCCTGTGAACAATTCTTCGTCGACGAACGGACGCGAGTGCCGCGATCTTCCGCGAAGATGAACGCCTAAAGTATAATCTAAGCTAACGATATCATAGTGACTTCCCAAAAGCTATAGTCCACTAGTAGTCTCAACGATAGGAACGTGTACATAGTATATTAATTCGTTTAAAACTGATTCGCTCTAACTAATCGAACCTAGAACGCCTAGTCTCAATAATGTCTAAGGTCTGATAACAACACAAATGTTTACCTAATTACCTAGATATGTAGAGATAGATAGATATATAGGTTCCGATATGTATATCTGTTTGGTCTATTACAAAAAACTATAAGGTGTAATGCGGCTCTCACAAAATATATCGATATTAATATCAAATGCTATGGCGTTACCAAATAGGTAAGATACAAAACAATATATAAGGTATATATCGTCTGGCGTAATCTATAATGGATCGTTAGGTACATATTAATATGGAGTGTCCGAAAACCACTAATACATGTATTATTTGATATTTATATTTTTTTACAACTTGATTGTGAGGCTGTTGTTTGTCGTACGATGTTTACTGTTGTAATATTTTACATTCCAATGTAAAATGATAATCAAGCCCTGAATAATAATTTTCTACTCATACTTAAAATTCACATGTTTTTATCAATTTATATTTTTAGGATCTCTTTTTTCTCAAAATTATTCAAAATTATTCATTTTTCTCTCTGATTTGATTCTTAATATCAATGAGATGTATTATCGTGAGTTTTCGGACACCCCATATCAGAATAGAATATAAATATATTATACGTATATATGTATATATGTATATAGATTCACGTATGCATTTATATACATATAAATAGTGTCGAGCTCGTGTCTTTCCTTTTTGAGTATCTTTATATCGTTTAGAACACAGAGTTCTTTCTTGCTTCGACATTATGAAATTTCATGAAGTCACTTGCGAAAAATATTCCGGAAGACGCGACAAATGAGAAGTGCACGTGTCGCCAACCATTTCCTGCGGGCTCCCGTCGCGCTAACCGCTCTCTCGCCGCATCGCATCGCCGACAATTTGCGTCGGTATGCGCCGCTAATTGTTTTCCTTCAATTATCGCTCGCATGCTCGCGAGGAGTACACGCAGCGAACTACTATCTGGGAGAAGGAGGAGAAAGGATGTTTTTCTCTTGTATACTATTTCAATTTTTTTTTTTTTGTTAAAATATTCGTAATTAAAACGGCCTCGACAAAGAGCGCGTTTATAGTTTAAACAAACGATTATTTCATTCCAAAAAAATATTATGCCGTTTTTAAAGACGTTCGAAAATACGCCACGAAACGCGACTATTTTTCCATATTCTCTATCGCGACTTTCAATTATATTACTCGATCTTGTCGCGTAACCTCGCAGACGACAATTTCTACGTTAGAGCTTTGTTCGCAACGCGCTAAAATTTCAACTAGGTTCTATCAACGAATTGACAGCCGCCGAACGACGAACATACAATCTCCATCGAGGACTTGTCGTTTTGTTTCCCCATCGAGGTGACCTGAAAATTGCTGCTCACCTTGTCTTTCGATTTCCTGTTCTCTCATTCCTCCTTCGTTGAAGGTTCGATGTCGGTGTTAATTTCTACGGCGTTTTAATCGAAGTGCTTTTAACGGCAAGTGTGATGGACACCGAAAATTTAATTATTCGACGTCGGTAGATGATTGAGATTTAGTTAGACACGACTTGTATAGTTACTGTTCGTTTATCCTGCCTGTTTTCATTAGTATGTAAAAGAAGATGTTTTCATATAATTATATTCATTTTCAATAGATGCTTTAATAATAATTATACTAATCTGACAATGTAAGACAACTTTAATTATTATTAACTTCTCAATTCTCAATACATCTCCGATTTTTCAATTTTGAAATATTATAGAAATGATTATGTAACTCATAAAAAAATGTATTTTAAGAAAACGTCAAAATAAACTGTCTTTCTTTTGAAAAGTCAAAGAAACACAAAAATTTTATTTTTAAATTTAATAATGTTTTATTGAAAAGCAAAAACTTTTTAAGATTCCTGCTTTATGTTTTATTGAACAAATTGTAAATTTATAAATCAAAAGATAATCCTATTATTCTTAAGATTACAAGATCCATATAAATTTTAAAGTTAAATTTTTTAAATTTAATAACGTTTCGTTGAGAAGCAAAAAATTGTTTAAGACTTGCTTTATGTTTCATTAATTAAACGTAGTAAATTTAAAAATCGAAAGACAATCCTATAAGGAGATACGTTCGACGCGACGGCGTTTTATTTGAGCATCATTAGGTCGTTTTCCCTCTACATTTGAACACTTTGTTTATTGTCCTACTATCTGCGTTACTAATTATCTACGAAATAACTACCAGTCTTTTGCGATCCGTTTGTCTCGTTGCTACATGTCTACTTTCTTCACTACGAGAAAATGAGGCCCCATAGGTAACTATTACATCGATTAAATCTGCAATTCGCTACGCGTTTTCTTCTGCTTCTACGATCACAGTTTCGCCGAACATTGCCAACCGCGAATAGCTCCGCGGAAATATCGCGTTCTCGATATGTATTTCGAACCGATAAATAAGAACGGTTTTCCTAAATCTACAATATTGCACTTTTTGAAATTGATACCTATCACGCTCGATCGTTTGATCACTGAGTGACATATATTAATTAATACTTTCGATTTCTTTCGTTGACTACTTCAAAACGAAGAACAGTCCCTCAATTGAGAAATGTATAGAGTGCTGTTTAATTCACTGTAATATTTCATTAAAAAATTACGCATTTATTACGAAAGACTAATTTTTTTCTCAGCAAGATTCCTAAAATCTTACAATCGATAATATTATAAATAAAAATCATAAAAAGTACATTGACTTCTTCAGCCAATTAAGTCTTAAATAGATCCAAAAAAATATACGTACATATATTTCTTTTATATGAGCATTCTTAATTCACTGAGTTTCAAACTTTATAATTCATGCAATCTAAATCGATCTATCGAAAACAACAAGTTTTTTGGCACGTATTAAAATATGATTTTTAAGCAAAACTGAGAAAGACTATTGCGTTTGCGATGAAAAATTGTATTATATTATGTTGTCCTTTGGGACATACAAATTGTAAAACTCACGACGATATGCTACAACGAAATTGAAAAATGGCGACAAGCAATATAGAAAAGAAGGATGACTGATCGATTGAAACGAAACGAAATCGGACGTAAGTACACCCCCGGACGAGCTAGAATTATTGCGGGCGCGAAAGGGGTGTGAGTATCGTAGGTCATAGGCCGATCGTAGGTATCGGGTGGTAAACGGCGCCCATGTCGAGGCCCTGAACACCGAGGAGATCGCTCATGGAATAGGTGAGGGCAGCGGCGCGGGACGCGGCCGCGACCGGATGTGGGCGGTAAGAGGCCGCGGCCGCGGCCGC
>NW_017295653.1:2761657-2789362 GCF_001594075.2 Trachymyrmex cornetzi
GGGATACGGCGCGTAGCGATAGGTGGTGGGGGTGGGTGTCGCGACCATCACCAACTCACCGTATGCGCCTCTGCTGGCCGCTCGCGTCTTCGCCAGATTCGCTGGAAGCATCACTTCCTTTGGCTGTGCCTTCTTGCATTCGACCTTGAAATTTTAGATAGAGCAGATCAAAGAAAGAGGGACGAGTAAGAAAGACAACCGGTCGGACATTTCACTCTATCAATCATCTATTAGAACTGTCGAAATCTTGATTGTGCATCGTTGTAGCAGCCCATACAGCACAAACCACTCCAGCAATATTGCAGCAACATTACAATGCAGCAACAATACAACCTTCCATGCTGTATGGGAGATAACGTATGAATCCTTTCTCGACAACAAGTTAAAAGAGATATTAAAAACACACTATTATTATCATTTATTGCTTATATTATTTCTGTTAATCATTAGAAAGTACTAAACGTAAGATTGATTTTTGCTAAAAATTTGGTAAAGAAATAACTAACTGTAGAGAGTGGAGTTAAAGAGAATATCGACTGGATCAGCGCAACGAGCTTACTTCAGGATTATCGATACGAGGTGGCATCAAGAACATACTTGACCGTCGTGAAAGAGCTTTTCGTTGTAGCGGAAAGTAAACAAAGACTTCTCTTACTAGAGGAACTGTGTACAGTTCTTCCCTTTTTCGTTTACGATTTCTCCTGCATGTAGGTACGTTCCACATGCATGTCAAATATAACTAACAAAGATAGACCTTCTCGATTATACGGAAAATTAATTTTGCTCAACATTACAGACAGCGAACAGAAGGCAAATACCTTTTGACGCGACCTCTGAGGTTATATAAAGTAAAGGGAGAATATCCCTTGTGGAAGAGGGGGCTTGTTCTACAAGTAGACTTTAGACTGGCTACTCACCATTTTGTTGTTAATTTCGTGGAAATGGATCTCGCAGACTTTGTCGACGACATCCTCGCTTTGAAACGTGACAAATCCAAAGCCTGAAAGAAAATACATAGACTCTTGTTAAATTTTTGTTACATTTTTATATTTAATATGATAAATTGAAATGGCAAACAACTGTAGCAGTATACATATGATACAGATTTAATATTATTTTACTTCCGAATTTAATTTTATAATTTCTCACATTTTCCAATATTGCAGTTTTAATAAAACAAATTGCAACGATTTTTAATTATATTTGTTATTCATATAAAAAATAGATCGTATGTCATCGCATTAGATGACAAAACGATAAAGTTGGGGATTATGTTATTTATTGTAAGTATAATGATATTTGGCGTTTGATCAAATTAATCCACATTAATAATAATAAAAAAAAAGAGTCTACGTAATTTTGAATTAGAGTAACCGGTAGTAGCAGAGATGCGAAAGTTCTCCGATTTTGCTGCATATTCGCAGGGATAAGAAACCATCCCGGATTTCCATTAATTTAGCTGACGGAGTAAACGAGTCTCGCTTCTTCCCTCGTACCGCACGAAAACGCGGTCTGTAAGCGAAATCTCCGCGAAATTTATTTCAGCCAAAGACGAACAGCGGGGAAGGAGAGACAGCGAGCCAGTGAAGAGAGCCGTAACTTAATCAAGCATCAAGGGTTATTAAAAACTTTGCATTGCTCTCCGGGCGATTTTAATCTCGCCCTTTCCACGCGCCCGCGCCGGCGCTTCTCTTCTAGCTAGTAATTCAGCCTCGAGATATCCGGCAAGCGCAAGTTATACGAATCCAGCGCGCGATGTTGCAGCTTAAGATAACCACGATTTAGTGCTTCCGTACTGAAGCAGTTGCCGAAGCTGCGTTAGGTGACCGTAATTAAATGCATCCGGTGGTTAACCGGTAGGAATGTAAACTGGCCATCCGCGATTCTAGTCCGGCTCTGTGAGGAAGTTAGCGTAAAGTACGCAGTCAAAGACTGCAAACATTATTCATTTTTATGTAACTTATCTCTTCTAATATTATCGAAATTGACATCGATGAATAAGAGATTTAAACGTTTAATAATATATCATGATTTATACGTTCAAAAAAAAAGTTGTGAGTCTAATATTATAAGAAGCAATGGTGAATTCCATCATTCGTACATGGCACTGAATTAGTACATGTTAAAGACTGCTTTATAATAAAGTATCTAAATGCAGTGGCACAATATAATCAATTTTAACAATGAAATAATATAACACATATTCTGTTAAATGTGACATTAGTGAATATTCGTTTAAAATGTTTAGATGTGTTCACATTTAATTTTGCTAATTTTATAGCAGCTTTTAATACATACTGCATACTTAGTATGTTTTAATGCAATTGATCGAATTCGCTGTAGGAAATAGTAAGCTTAGCAGATGAAAACGGGAGAGTTGAAGAAAAAGGACCAATAAGTTTGTTCGCGTTATTCGTACTTTTTGCATTCAAGATCTTCGCTTTATCTCTTTTTTCAAAACGTATGCTTATCGTCTGAATATATATTTATCTCGTTTTAAGTGCAATAATTTTTGAGGATATCAAACTAACAGACATATTGTGCATATTCTTTACAATAAAATGACAAAGATTATCCAGAAAATTAGAATATTCAAATTTATTTAAGGTCAGAATTTAATTAGAATGTACGATCGATCGAGGAAATAATGTTCACGATAGATATCGTACGCTTAATTGCGAAATAAAACGATCAGGCCGAAGTCGTTACTTCGGGAAGAAAACTTGCCAACGTTGAGACAATATGTGCGTGACACATTCAATTATTCAACGCTGACACCATTAATCGTTCGGCTTGTTCTCTGCCGGATTCTTTCTCTCTTACATCTTCTACGCTATCCGTCTACGGCATACCCACTCTCATCTCAACCGTTTCGTTCCGTCTCGTATCCTCTCATCCACCTAAGCTCCTCCTCTTGCTACGAGCATAGCACGAGTGATTAAGTTATAAACTTGGCAAGACGTCCGTTTGAGCGCGGAAGGGGCTTACTTCATTTATGTAATTTATAGTACTCTGCCAGTCTAGCTAACTCCACGGAGCCCAAGCACTCCCCTAACACAAAGGCCATGTCCTGACACCGGTAACATTTAACTACCCTACCTTGGCCCCCTCCTCTCATTACTTTGACGATTCTCTTCCCGTGAGCGTAGCGCGGCGACGACTACCGTTGACATTCCTCGATAACGTTCGTCTTTTCAACCGCGTTGCGTAGGTATTAAATAATCTCCCTTTGGGGATGCATACATCTTAAAACTTTACCAAAAATATAAAATTTTCATAGATTGTTCATTATTACGTCTAAAAATCTGTATAAAATCCGTTCAATATTACGTCTGAATATGTATGTAAAATTTGAACACAATTTTCTTATTGGTTTAATAAACGGTATTTAATTTTTTTGTCAGTCTTCATTCTTATATAAAATTGAGTTTCGTAATACTTATTTACAAATTTGATGAGGAAGTAACATTAAGATTTGAACCAAATTTTAAACATATACTGACCAAACAATAATAAATATTTGTGCAAAAGTTTATTTGGATCCACTTATTCGCTTAAAGTTATTGACCTAAAACTGTAAGAAAATACAGTCATACATTTTTTGTTTTTTTGCAGTTGTTTCAGAGCATATCTATCCCAGATAACACGCATGTTGCATAAGATTTCTAAAAGACGTTTTTTAGACATCTTTTAGACATAAGACATCTAAAAGACACCTTTTAGTTATCTTATACAACATAAATGTTATCTGGGTATGAGTCAACATTCTTTGATATTGGTTGATATCAGCTTGTTTTGGCTAATTGTTTGATTGACATCCTTAAGAAAAAGTAAAAAAATGACAATTATTATGAAGAAAATAATATTACTTTTAATATTATATATTCCCCAATAAACAAACTCCAAAATATCTTTAATAAGATAAAGTTTTGTACTTTTTAATCGTCTCGAAGGTAGAACACTTCAAGGCTATTATCTTCGAGCTCCTTTTACAGCGTCGAGAACGACGAGGGATGACCGGAACATAGGATGAATGTGCTAGCATAGTCAGCGATCCGCGGAAGACCCAATAAATTGTGAGTGGTGAGACGTTCCTCTCTCGACCGAATTTTCATAAGGAAATTTATCTATCGTGGTTGGGCGACCATAGTCACCCCGCAAAGCTCCATTTTAGTGTCGCAGCCGACGTACAAAGGGACGTAACCGTTTTCGTCGATCGGTCGGCCTCGCAGAGTTGAATGTGGCGAGGAAAAAATGCGTGTTCAGCTGACCGACCTTTCATCGCCAGATGTGCCCATTTTAATAAAAAAAGCATCTCGAGATATCTTTCATTCTGTGTTCGTGGTTCATCCTTTTGGCCTCCGAGAGCTCTTTAAATGACCTATAAGTCCTTTAACGGTGTGGAATTACCGTCGCAGTTTCTTCGTCGCGAAATTATGGCATATCCTTCTTACGAGGATGCAAATCGGAATATTTTATGGTTTTATAAAAGTCGTGAAGTTATAGCGAGAAAAATTATTTACGGTCCGATTACAAAGAGAATGGTCACTTAAATTTATTATGTTTGACCCAAATAAGTTGGTGAACCTCTCATTATTATAGATAGTATTATAGATACTCAGATAGACTTGTATGATGATCACAATATGCACAAATTAATTTACTGAAAATTTAGAACAATTTTATGACATTATAAAAGCAAAAACGTTTATATTAAAGTAAATATAAAATTTAGGTTATTTGAATGATTAAATTTTTTGTTATAGAATTACAAAAACATATGTATGAAAATATATCTTCAGATTTATAATATTCTTTTTTTGATATTATTATATGAAATATTTACATCATACATAATTAAATGAAATACATCATATAATGATGCACATTTACAATTATCATGTGATGCTATAGAAAGCTTAAATAAAGTTTAAATTTTTCTTTATTTTATGCCGCATAAAGTACAATAAATATACTGTAAAATTTGGATAAACAGATGTTGATCTTGATGCACTGAATCTTATTAAAAGAATTTGTAATCCTGATGTGATATCATAGTAAGCATAAATGATTTGTAAATTTTTCCTTATTTTACGCCGCATGAAGTAAGAGAGATAACTATAATTTTTACCAACATCAGAAAATACGGTACTAAAATATTCTGAAAAAAATCTAAAAAAATTCTCACAATTCTATAAAAAGAAAATTAACAATTTTTCTCTTGCTATTTTTTCGTAAAGTTAATAGTACTTGAGTAAAAAATTATTGAAAACCAACATTCGGTGATTTTTAATAATTAATATCTTGTTAACTATTGCGAAAATTGTAAAATAGTAGAGGACTTTTCGTCTCACAATCAGTTTAGTCCGCTCTACCTGCTTACGCGTGTTGTCAGGAGTTATCAGACACCCTATATATACATACATGCTTATTACATACATATATGATCGGTACGAATGTCAAAATAAAATTCAATATGTGCCAAATTTAAAAGTGTTCAGACAATCGTGCGATTAGCTCAACGTTAGCGTAGGTAGGCTACCACCCTAAAGATCTTAGGTTCAAATCCCGTCGATACTACTCTCTACGCGTTTTCAAGAATATTTATAATTGCGTTAATTATAAGAATTTGCATATACATAAAAATAATTAATAAATATATATTCTGAAAATAAAAACACAAATTAAATTATAATTAAATTTTTTTTTCGTTAAAATATTCCCAGTAGACAAATGTACATATACTTTACAGCAACTTCACGTTTATCTTAGAATCATCCAATGCTTCATAGATGAGCCGATAGTGATTCGAAATATTGCAGCAACATTTAGTAAACGAAATATCATGATGCAAATATGATGTAAATATGAGACGCTAAGAATCAGATTTTTGTTTCTCATATTTACATCATATTTGCATCATGGTATTTCGTTTCCTGATATCTATTAAATACGACTACAATATTTGGAATCACAATCGGCTCATCTATGAAGCATTTGATGATCGAATAAAACGTAAAGTTGCAGTAAAATTGATGTACGTCTGTCTATCTGAGTAGTGATATCAAATTATTATTTGATTTATTGTAATTAATAATAACAGCATTTATATTGGTAGCTGATGTAGATAAAATATATACTATTATTTAAGCTTCGTAAAAAATGTACATTTTATTATACAGTAGATACTATATTATAAGAATGTAGTACTTGATCAACAAAGTTAATTATAGAAAAAAGATATTTAATCTTAATTCATCAGTCAAGGGTCTAGGAGACCCTGTTAGGACGTGTACATTTCATAAATTGTAGAAACATGTTTTTTTTTTAACAATTACTTTATATAATTAATAAAATTCAACTTTGGGTGGCACGTTTCTATTCTATATCGTTCAAAACTGTTATGGAAAACAACTATTGACGAATGAATAACATTTCCACCGAAATTACACATTAAAATGTCCAACAAGATTTCACAGACCCTGAGTGGCATCCGCATGAGCAAAAAAAAAGAGTTTGATGAGCTAGAATTAACGAATTGAGATTAACATTTGAAGAGCTTACATCAGCACAAAGATATTTATTTATCGTATTACACAATAGGTATGTACAATGGGATGAAATGGGAGCATCAATAGGAAACATCATACGGAAACAAGATTTTTGTCATGTAACTCTACTCCGTCTTGCTCAAAGAAATTGAACGCTCACGAAGGAGAGAACAACAGTCCTCTGTTCTCACTACCGTCTTCCTTCTACTTGGTGGCATAACACTCTTCTTTACCCCTTCGACTCCTTGTTTCTTCCTATACTGCCTGTTCTCCCTCCGATTCTCGAGTATAATGCGACCCTGCCATTGTGCCGAGCGAGCGCGTGTTAACGTTTAAAAGCCGCGCGGCGGCTGGCGAACGCGTTTCAGAATTTTATCGTGCATTGAGAATAAAGGTAAAAGGTTTCTTTCAAAAGGCACACCGGCGGAACGATTTAAAACTTGTAAATGGATACGAGGAGTTAGACCTCCGCGCTCTTTCCATCTTCCCTCGGCCATACCCTTTCCACCTTCGCCCTCGTCTGCACATAAAACTTCCGCGAACTTTTGTTTGTTTCCCGCGATGTATTTACGACGCGAAATCTCGGTGATCGATACCGAAAGAGCTCGCAGGCAACGTAGTGACTATTTTATTTTTAATGTCGTTAGACTTTGATGGCTCGTTTTATGAAGAGTGCCGATAACGATAATAGTTATTTTACTGGCATGAGTCGCTTCGTGTTGAAATTTAACACACTGCTATAGTGTCAATCTTGCACGGAGAGAATTTTTTCTTAGAATTTACCCTGAAAATATGACAATCGTGGGACAACATTGTATTTCGAAGAATTTTGATATAAATCTCTCTCATTCATTAATAAAACTACAATAAAGTATAAAATAAGTTTGATCAATTTTACTGAAATGCATGGTAAAAATCTTTAAAATATTGTATTGTACCACAATCACCATATTTTCAGGGTAAATTTTAAAAGAAAATTCTCTCCGTGTGCTATTAATTCTTTTGGCCAGCGACTTTATTTTTCCTAGTAATAAGCTAAATGATTAATATTACTGCTTTCATTATATTAACATCGTCCAGTTGAGATAAATTTGATAAGTTGAACATTCTTGATAAAAATAGTATATAAATTTAACAGTAGAAGTAGTTATCCTTCACGTCAGAATCTAGTATGTAACGTCAGAGTCGTACAATTACTATCGATCATATAATAGTATTCTTCGCAAATATGTTCAATAATTATTAATATTACGACTATTCTATTTTTAATATCATCAAACTTTGATGACTTATTTTACGAACGACATCGATAACGGCTCTTTTAACGTAGTTTTAACATTGTAAAGAAAGTCATTTCATGTTGAGATTAAACAATAAAACTTCGTTATTAATTTTCTTTTATTTAACGTAATGTTCGACGACATAATTACCACGTTGTCAAGTAGACCCATCTTGTAAAGAACAATTTATTTCATTCATAATTGAGTAAAAATAACATGATATTGGTAGATACTGACAGTTATAATTTTTCATATAATATTGATAATAATTACATTTAATGTAATTAATCCGCAATTAAATACATATCAAATCTCTCATTTACTTATGTTCTATTCTGAACCACTAATTAGCCACGCGCGGGCTTCCAATTCCATCGAAGGCTATCGTTATTAAACATGTATCATTATACCCGATTATCGATTAGGCATTTCAATATGTACGACACAATCACCAGTTAGGGTGTCAAGATGGCGGAGTACAGGTGCTGAAATTAATTTCAAGCTTCTCGTTTTGCCATGACCTTAATCACTCCTCTCTTTGAGGTGATAATAGCCTAAGTTTCAAAGTAATAAAGACGATTATAGGTGTTCCTTCGTATCATTTAATAATTCTGTCATGAAAGTTCCTCAGGCATAGGATTTACGTGCGTAATCAATCGTTCAAGCACCTCCGTAACATCAGCAATATTGTATACCGTGTGCTTTATCTCCTTGATATCGATATCGATGTTAAGCTCACAGTAACAAAGACGCCCGACGATCAACTAGCGTCTTACTGTGTAATTAGGCGTATATTACGCGGCTATCCCCGGTTGTCGATTGAAATGGCAATAAATCAAGCAAACCACCCGAGAACCAATTTGCACCCCAACGTACCGTGAACCTAATCGCCTTCTATCGAAACGACTATAATCTAAGTTTCCGAAACAGCGATCGACACGGCCAGATAAACCGTCCCGTTTCTCGAAGCGCGATTTCTCGTACGATTCGTCTCCCACAAGTCGCGATTGCACGTTGCGATTACCACAGTTCGCTTTATCGGCCGATTGACTTTTCCTTTAACACGGGATATCAGTACCTTTCCGGTTTCTTAGTGTAATAATCGATCTGAAACTTGTTTTTTGTCTATCATTCCCCAGATGCAGATTCATGCGGAGAGATAAACAAATCACATCATTCCTTTACTTCAAAAATGACTTAAAAAATGTAGCTTTTGAATTATTACCTTAAACGAGTTAAGTAAAAATTACTCTGTCAAAAGTAAATTAATTTAACTTAACAGTTCGTTCGCCAAATAGCACTTGTATCGTTTTAAAGAAGATTAAGTATAATATTTTCTATAAGAGTGACGCAAAATTATAAGAGTTTTGAGTTATGTCGTTTTTGTAAATAAAAAAGAGAATCTTTTACACAGATTATGTACACTTAAGATAGTTGTATTATATACATATATTTATGTAATATCAAACATATTTACGTATCATATATAATAATAATTTGTTTAGAGAATATAAGACTTTGTGATTATTTCAAATAATATTATCACATAATAATTCGAAAAGAAAATTGCATCACGTAATGAATGTAGAGTAAAAAAGATCATCATCAAGTAACATAGTAGACATAAATCAAATATTAAATATCATACTTTTCATAGAATTTCATGCGCACCGCAAACAGTGCATAAATAACTCGTTTATTCTGACCTGTTTATTCCGCTTGCAACTGTATAATAATCTCATTATAATGCTCTCAATTTCTAATTTAGTTAATTTAGTTCAATACAGAGTTGATAAAACGATAAAACGGGAGTAACGAACGATGACCGGATGCCTTTGACCGTCGTCGAGTACGACAGACTTTTAAGTCGTTTCCTGAAGGAGAGGGGAGGTCAGTAGTAACGATTATTGCTGGTCTGCCCAGAACAGTCCGGACAGGAAGTTAGTGGCCAATAAAGGTCCGCGGCACGTTACTGCTGATCGTACACTCGAGTTACTGAGCTTTCGTTATGGTCTCTACGGATGTAGTCGCCCATAACCGATTAATATGTTATTGCGTACGAACGCGGTCTATAGACTCTCTCATCGACCGCGATATCGGTAACGGTTTCTAAAGTTCCTATGACAAGCTCTAAATATCTGCCATCTTTCTGTTTCTCACGTGGTGTTTTAATACGTAATGACTATTGGATGAGGGACATATAAGGCTGACATAACTCCGCTGTTCTAAAAGTCACATTGCAAATGCTGTGGCTGACTTGCTGCGATGTAAATTACTAAATAAGGGTAAAATTCGTTTTTTAATTTTTTTTAAAGTGCAAACTCGGAATTAATAAATATATAGATTTTGAAGAAATCTCAACAATTGTTATTTTATTTATCTCATAAAGTTAATAACCGTAAAGTTAAAAACCTTACATGTTTCCCATGTTAGAATATATAAATGAAAAAATCTATCGTCGCACATTAAGTAATGTATGATCAAAAGTTACATTGTTATTATTGTTATTAAATTAGTAATCTTTACGGGAAAGCCGTGGTGCTAAAACAGTATCATATTTTAAAGCAAGAAATATAATAAAATAATGAATTATAACAGATCTCAAGAAAAAGCTATAAGACTTTAAAAATAAATCCTTGCTTTCTAAAAGTTGATCATATTTATTACCTAAAAACTGTTTTTTTTTCTTATCAATTTTATTACGTATTTTGAAATTATGAATATTTTGACATTTCGATAATCTCAATATACATAATTTAAAAAGTAAATATAAAATGTTTTAAATATAAATTTTATGTCTCTCTCTCTCTCTCTCTCTCTCTCTCTCTCTCTCTCTCTCTCATCGCGGTGTAGACATAGTCTATATAATTTAAAATATCTCACCGCATCTCATAGAAACCCCACGAGGTATCAATGTCTCCAAGTTTATTAACAATTCCAAGCTGCTACTGAAATTTGCCAGAGTAAGTTTGCTCCCAAAGGATAACGCTTTTTCGACGTTATGCGGTTCTAAGTTATATATTTATACATTTCGGAGATACATTCTCGACTGTGGAAAATCGCGTCTTATGCCACCGAGAGCGTCTTGAGAGTTAACGTGTTGGGAATATTGAACGGGTTTATGTACTAGATTATGCACTTTGAAGATTTTGTCATTTGGTGATCATTATCTACATTTTAGACTCTCTACCTCTTCCCTTTCTCCTTTCTACTCTCTCTCTCTCTCTCTCTCTCTCTCTCTCTCTCTCTCTCTCTCTCTGTGTGTTTCTCTTCCCATTGCCTCTGTCTTTACATCATTCTGCCCTTCTCACTCTCTGGTGTGGTCTCAGTTGGGCTGAGTAACGGATATCAACTTGTTGATTTACCGTGCCAACCACGAAGCTGCGGTTCTGAGGCGTCCGAACTCTCTTGGCAAGCCATCACTTTCTAATAGTTGCCCTAAAACTCATATACAGCTACACCGATCCGTTACCCCTTGGCATCGATCAGCGCTACAGTCCTGCCGTGTTTAAACCACCTGGGTATTCGTCGTTACTAATCCCTGAATTATTCACAGACAGGTATTATCACACATTTCATGTGACATCCTACGTTAGGGGAATACGAGCATGTATTAGAAGTACATATTTTGAGATGTTCTATATGTAGATGTTCTACATGTTCTTATGTATATAAAATACACTAACATGGAATATTTTTTTTTAGTTGAAAATTTCATGGCAAATTTATAGAGACAATCTAATTTTTATAAAAATCGTTTTACCAACATTATTTTTATAATTAAGTATTTTTTTGTTTCGTTGATTTGGAGTATACCATTTAAAATTAATTAAAGAATAATATTTCAATGTTAATTTATATATCTAAAGCAATAAATTCACTACAATCTTTTAAATTTCTCCATTATTAGATAAAAGTATAAGAGAGAGAGAGAGAGAGACTAGAAAGTTTTAAATTTTGGCGCGCGCGCACACAGTAAAATAAATATATCTTAATTTCAAACTCATCAAAGTACAATATATGTTTTGAAGATATTACAAAGCTTATGAATTCTTTGTTCATATCGACAAAGCTAATTCTTCATATACAAATCTACAATTCATTGAAGTGCTTTTATAATTTATATCGCCGTTAAATGCAACAATGATGTTGTTAAGAATCTGCCATAGTCAATACATAAATGTACGTGAGTGTGAATGATGACGGACAACTGGGCGTAGATTACAACCTGCACGCCAAACAAAACACTCGAAATCCGTTTTTGTCTCGCGTTTGTGCGGTCGTCCCTTGTGGAGTTATGCCGCTATAAATTTTCGGAGATGTCGCGAATGAGTACCTATATAACCGTAGATTGTCGGAGTAAAAAGACATGGGAGAGATGCTTCGTCTGCATTTACTACATGCTGATGTAGTAATTTCGACTATGCACATGTATTTTGTTGCATAGCATGAAAAATTATTTCCACTTTGTCGCAACTAATTTAATATACATATAATTCAGTGTTCAGAATTATGCATCGTAAATAAGTATCAAATAATACATACTTAATTGATAAAATTTCGCAAGTAATACAAAATAAAAAAGGACTTAACAATAATAATATATTAAAAAATAAGATAATTGATTTAAATTATCTTAGAGTTTAATCGAATGTGAATAAGAATAAAAAAGAGATACGTTTCTAATTTTATTATAAAGATTTCAGTAAATTCACTGTTATATGACTTTTGTTTTTAATCTTCTTCAATCTAATCACGTTAGGATAAAAAGAAATTTTACGATGTCACTGACAGTGAACTGATTACGTGAGGGACGTAAAGTACAATAATATCTGACATTCGGAAAGGATGTCACAGTGGTATCTTGCTGAACAAAGCGATGGCGGAAACGCGTGACACGTTAATTAATCACTGTTAATTAGATGTAAGTTTCTTAGATGCGAGTCAACCGCTTTTTGCCGCCGTCGGCTGACAGGCTTCATCGGGGACGAACGGAACTGCAAACTGCACTTTACCACATCTCGCATTTTGCTTAGCACGCAGCTGTGCTGGCGTCAGACGTCGGGCTCGTTCTATCTTCCCGCCATCTTCCCTTACTTTGTTACCCCCCTTTGAGTCCTTCGGGAAGGGGATTAAGCGAACGTACCAAATTGAGGTGCTTAAGTCGTCAAGAAGCAGAGGAAGAGAGGATGAGGGATTGAGAATGTGTGTGCGCGCGCGCGCGTGCGAGAGAGAAAGGTAAAGAAACTAAAGGAGTGAAGTAAGATGCAAAAAGATTAGACAAAACTATGTTTCCAAGCTGGATTGTGACTTATGGATACGTTCTTTTTGACCATGAAACTTCGATATTTCTTCATTAATGATCAAACCAAACGATTGAAGGAATTCGCGAATTTCTGTAAAGTTAAAAGTTCTTTCTGTGTGTCATTTTTTTAATTTAAAAGCACTATCGTTAATAAAAACTTTACGCTTGGATCTTGTGAATACAAGTAATTCCACGCTTACGTAAAAATCAAAATCGAGATTCTGATAATTGAATAGTCAATTTTACAACAACAGGGATTATAATAGAAGAAATGTAATAACTGATCTGCTATGTAAAAACTGATTTGATAATGCTGTGACTAACAAGTAAGTATTAATAAGCTGGTTCGTATGATAGCGATAATAATTTCGATAGTACATAATCTCCTGGTTCGTTGATAATATCGTTGTAACCGCATAATTTGTATCTGTAGGACTCCATAATCTGCCCTCTACAATTTCCCCATTTGCAATTTAACATCCGGGATCGGTTAAATGGTCCATACAAATTTCGATCAATCCATCTAACTCATTCTATCTTTTATCTTTGTTTTTTCCTCTACCTCTTTCTTGGACAATCTTATTGGCCATTGAAAATCGCGGCAATTTGCGGTCAGGATGGCTCTATAAGACATAATTGAACGGAATCCCTCTCTATTAGGGACACCATCATTCGACAGAGCTTGTTGTTCTCGGCCTTCATTTAGTACAAGCGAGCAAAGGGCGAAAAGAGAGAGCCTCTTCACTCTTTTACCGTTCCGCTTTTCTGCATCTTTTCCGTACTTTCTCTCAGGTATCCGGGTCACACCCGAAAAGCTCCACCTACGTATCGTATTTGTCAGGTGCCTAGAAAGGAAAGTGGAGCACCATTTCGTATGTAAGCCACACTACGGGTTCCTTCCCGCGAAAATTGTAACGATTTATTATCACCTTCCCTCGCTAAGAAATGCCACCGACGCGAAACGCACCCTCATACAGTTTGTTACGAATAGCATTTCCCTTACTGCCTTCGATAATATTTCGAGGATGCTAAAAATATGTTCGCCACTCATCTTAAAAACTTTTGTAATACAATCTTGAAATATATATACATATATACGTGTAAGAGTATTTTGTTTTATATATAAAATTCTATATAATTTCATAAATAAATTTTTACAATAAAAATATAGAATTTCACATATAAAGCAAAACTTTATTGATTTATTTTTATCTTTTCATCAACGATACTGTTCCATTGATTTTCTGACAAAGAAGGTGAAATATTTACACTACTTATAAACATTTTGGATTGCAGATTGACGCTGAAAGAATGAAACAAAAGTTAAATATCCATTTGTTAAATATTTTTAAGATCATTGACAAACAAATAGCTAAATTATTTCCCGTTTTACATATTAAAAAATTGGTAAAAATATTTCAATAAATTTAGAAATACTTAAAGAGCATTTTCACTACTTTAGTATTAATCTATTATAATCTAAATTTTTTTATATTCATTGCCAGAGAATTGAATGATATTGTTAATCCTTCGTGATCAAACCTCCTGAGAATTTAATGTTACACAGGGATCAAAATAACCCAAACACTTTTAATTGATTGCCGTATTTACAGCTTTTGTTCTCTAAAATCACAAAAATTACTGAACGTGCTTTAACACGTTGAATGCCATGGGGGTTACCGGTGACCGGCACTCAGTTTGTTGGTAGCGCCGTAGAAGGCACTGGTAACCGGCGATGTCAAGATTAATAAAAACACATAATTCGAATAAATAAATAAATTCGATATTTCTAAATTTTAATACAATATATATCACATGATAGTAGATTCATGTTGGCGCCTTGGGCAAGTCGCGTAATATCAGCGTGGCATTCAATGTGTTAAACATTGTAGAACATGGAAATGGAATTGCTTTTTAAAGATTTTAATTTTACCTATTATATTTAAAAAATTACAACTTATAAAAGTTCTTGAAAAATGCACTTTTTTACTAAACAAAATTATAACTTTTTAATTTTTAATATTTTTTGATAAAAATTTATGACTATACTTTAAAGATATGACACTTAAAAAAAAATAATGCAATAGTCCGCGTTCCAAAAAAGATATTTATTCTGAAGAATAAAGCAGATCATTTTTGTAAATAAAAAAATGTGAAATTATTGTATAAAAGAGCATTTATTTGGTATAAAAATATAACATTTTTAGAGATATAAAGCTTTAAACTTTTTTTGGGGTCCCATGGAGTTTAGGTGACCACGAAAGATTAAAGATACAAACGTAAATTTTGCAATGTGTCGGAGTTATTTTGAGATACTCCAACATGTTTAAAGGAAATATATAACAGAGATATTTGCTAGCTTTCGATAATTCTATCATTCTTTCTAAAAATTTGATACGGTGGTACCTAGCTAAACACTGGAAACAGAATGTAAATTTCATTAGAGCAGTACGGATAACTGAATCAGCACGTATGCGAACTGAATACAGATATTTTGTGAATATGAAATAAATGTAAAATTTTGATGCGGAATTCTGACGATGCTTTTGCGAATACGTTGCATTTCCGAGTTCAATACAGTCGAACGGAAATGAAGAAGCAAGTTTTACGAATGAAACCGCCGAATCCTTAATCATAGGACGTCCCGCTTATTTTCGTATTCATCTCTTAGGCGGCAAGCTCTGTGTGGAAGCGAGTACAGTTACCATAAAAGGATCGAGTCTGGCGGATGAGAAATAGGGATGCGGATGCTGTCGTGGCAGAGCGAGAACACCCTTCCGTTCGGTAGCCTCTCCTTATTGTAGCGTCTTGATTATGAGCAATAATGAGGACATCCCCTCGTCTTAATCAACACTGGTGGAATGGGTCGTCGACGCTATCTTCGAGTCGTCGAATGTCGAGCGCGATTCTCAATTCGTAGCCTCGCTGAAATAATGAGTCTCGCAATCAGCGCCTAGGAAAATGTTTACGCTGCAATTACCACCGCTCACATTGATCCGCATGCGAATTTGTAGGCGCGTCGTCAACGAATATGTACAGATATATATATGTGTACGTGTAATATTATATATATATATATATATATATATATATACATAATAATATTTTATACATAATGTGCGCATGTGGTATTATGCATTCTATAACAATCAGTTGATAGTAACACGTTGCTTATTAGTAGCAAATTTTGATTATTATCATGCAAATTATTTAACACTTTGTATCATTGAAAATTAGAATAATTGATTAATTACTTCTCATTTTGAAAAAGACTTATTAAATAATCTAATATAAATATTCAAATATGAAGAAAAAAAAATTAATAAAATATACTTTTTAGTACTTTATAATTGGAAAATATAAACTATCTCATATTTAATATTTTTTCTAAATTTTTAAAATGCTTACTTCGGGGAAGAGTAAAATTTTATAATTTTAATAAATCAGGGAACTAAGATTAAAGTCAGCATATATCTAATTTCACATTTCCTTAATATAAGAAGGGTCAATATTTTTTAAAATGACAGTTCTATCATTATACCGTGTGATATTATCAGTAATTTATTTAATTTATTTTCCTCAAATGTTCCACGTTTTACATAATTTTTCCTTACAAGTATAAGTAATTCTATTTCTCTATAGTCAAAAGAATTATTTTTAAGTGAAATGTTTTGAAGTCGCGATAGTGTCTCGACGTACACACGAACTTGATCTGGTCTACCATATGAAAATCCAACGAGGAACGCTTTATCGAACTTTTCCTCTTTTCCAATGTGAAAGACGGTGCCTATAAAGGAACTGAATAGGGACAAAAATCGACGGAGTATCTCTCCGTCAGATTTGTAAGATCGTAAAGCCTCCACTACGTTGTTATGTTCTACCCTCTCGGTTTTCCTCAGTATCGAAACTACGCGAAGTTTTATTATGAAATAATAAAATATCTAAGAATATATCAGAGCCTGCGGGCTTTGATTTACAGTCCAAGTTTTATCGTATCGGGTTGAAGCAAAATGCGGGAAAGAAAGAAAGAAACAGTAAGAAAGGAAGAGATGTGAATAGCTGTGGTCTTACCCGGTAATATGGCGCCTTGCATTTTACATTAGAAAGTTCGAGCCATTTCCTGACGTCGGTAACGCCGTCATAAGTCGACGCAAGTAGAAGAGGGCGATAGGGGAAGAAAGGGATGATGGTCCGGAAAGGAGACAGTGGCGTAACGCGATTTTGAAGATGTATATAGAGCTGTATTTTGTCTTTTCGCTATCTTCTTGAAATCTCTGCAATATGACACAGGATCAGGCTTACACTCAATAAATTTTAGATACGAACGATCATTCTGTACAGCAATAAAAACCCGCTAGATGCTTTTTCAAAGATGTCTCAATAGGGCAGCATAAATGTGAAAAATCACTGGTAAAATATGGAAAATTATAACTTCCGTTCTCTCCATAAGTCTTTACAAAGTGACCAAATTAGTTTTCTTTTTTCGCTTTTAATAATGGTATGGATTACGAAAATACAATAAGATAATGTTTCTCAAAATCGAGAAATATAGATTTCGATACTATTGTGCCAATTAAAATTTAGATCGTAAATAATTCCAGAGAGAATTTGAAAATTTAATATAACTTAATCAGATACAGGTTCGGAAGAAATAAATCTATATCAAGTTGAAAACGAGCCAATAAAGAACAGACTCAAGTTGATCAAGTGTGTAATAAAATTATATTACTCGCAATAGACTCTTTGTGCTTATCATACCATGGCTGTATATTCCATTACTATGACAATTTAATGTAAGTTTTTAATTTATTGACTACGATAATTTAAATCAACAGTTGCGTTTATCAGTTTACACATTAATTTAGAGTTTAACTTTGACTAACAGCTCAAGTATTTTACCAAATACTGAGAGGTTTTATCTTTGGATATTTCGACCTTCTTTTTCAAAGAGGTTTTCCTTTGAGTTATGGGTATAAATGGATTTAAGCATGAAGATCAATAGATATTGTTAATTTTGTGAATTGTCAGTTATACACTGATGAAGGCTCAAAACGAGAACTAAAACGTCTTATTAATCAATTTGAATCGATTCTTACTGGCTTGTTTTCTACTTGAAAATTTAATTCTTAATTTTGAGAAAACATATGCTGTTCAATTTAATTCTCATAAAAGCTTTTAATATTGTGGCGTTTTTTTGATCACAAAAGTACGTTAATTTAAAAGATTAATTTCATTTAATGAGTAAACAGCATTATTTATACATCTGCCTTGTATGTTAAAAAAAGCGAATCGGGTACAAAAAAATGCGACTAAAATATATTTTTTTCTCTTACCTTACAAAGACCGATTCTTTTACTCCTCAAATTTACTGATCGAATTTTCGTTCGATTTGCGGAAGTTTCTACAATATGCGCGAATTCTCGTAGCATCGTAAAGTTACAGTATTTCCTTCTGCCTCTTTCTTTGTCTTTCATTGTGTCGAATCTTGTTTCTTCTTCGTTTCTTTCGAACAAGACTTTATCGTCAGGGCATTACGGCTTAGCAGTGTCTTGAAAAACTTTCCAGTTTTCACCAAGCGAATAGCGAGTCGAAACCCCATATAACTCGATTAGAAGACGGAGAAAGAAACGTAAGGAGAAAGAAGGGGCGAAGGTATATAGCATCAGAGTGAAGAACAAGAAGAAGAGTACCTAGTTCAATTATTGGTATGCGGTCGTTGTTTTATTCTTCTTATTTATATGTCTCTCTCTTAAGTCTTCCTCGCAATTCCGCGAGAAAGATATATAATATGTATATAAATATGCTTCTCTCTACTTTTCTTTAAATATAATGTTTCACAACGTCGCAACGTGATTAATATTTCTTTATAATGTACAATATTTTGTAGCTAGGATTATTACGATCCAAAATGAATAGCTAAACAAAGTACGCGAAGAAATTAATTACTCTGTAACGACCTTACCAATCTTAATGCAAAAAGATCCCTGTGGTCTAGAATGGATGGTTAACCAAAGTACTGGGTAGGAATTAATTACTCTGTAACGTCCCTACCAATTTTATTACGAAAGAATCTTTATGTTATACAACGAACAGCTAACTGAAATAACCGACAAAGATTAAGGACTGGAATATCGTTGTTAATTTTCGTAAGAAATTCGTTCTTCTTGTGTTATTTTACACTTCAATGATCGTCCATGAATATTCCTGCGGAGATATATTTTTAACATAGGATTATTTTCAAGACGCTTACAGTAATAATTGTAATTAATTAAGATTCTTACAGAAATACATAAATATATTATCATATTTGTAGATTTCAGAGGGACAAAAGTAATGAGCGCCGGCTAACTACTATACGATAGGCTGTCATTAAATTTCAGCTAAAGAGAAATTAATTTCAAACTGCTTACAGAATCTGTGATTAATTGGATAATCTCTATATATGCCGACTAATTGTAAGTGAGACACGCGCGGAAAGATGCAGGAAAAATGTAACGCGCGTGGGTACGACAGGACGAGCGAGATGAAATCGAGAGTCCATGGGGGATTTCCAACGTAATAGAGGCAGATATTCTAGCGGCACGCATTATTTTCGTTACACAGCTGAGGTTGAGGTTTATGGCGTGGATGGTTTATGCCCGGCGTTGCTGACTGTTTCCAGAATTGACGGATGCCGCGAGCTATTGCTTCCTGTCCGTTTCTTTCCGTTTCTCCCTTTCGTTCTTGTCTGACCTATTGTCATTCTCTGTATTATCGCGAAACATCTATTTTCCTGTATTATCACGAAGAGGCAATCTTAATCCCAGAATGCATTAATAAACCCAATTAATTAATGTTGTTTGCTCCGATAATCTGTGCTTTCTAAATTATAATCCTGCCTTATACACTGAGAAAAAGATATTTAAAAATTTATTTGTGAGAAATATATTTATTTCACAGAATTAAATCTTTAGTTATATACGGCAAAATGAAACTATTACTAGCAAATAAACCATCATTTTACTTTTTTCAGAATTAATGAAATATATTTCATAGAAATGTATATTTTATTATCACAATCAAATTTTTTCATAACTAATAAATATCGAAGAAAATGTCGTAACATTTGCTTTGCAATGCTTCAACATTTTTCTCTCACAATCAATGTACAAGATATGTACATTCAAGGTATATTTTAATTTTTATTACCGCATTCGTTTATTTTAATTTTAATTTTATAGTCAATTTCTCTTGGGAAATGTTTAAAAATTCAAGATATATATAAATTTATATAAAAAATTAACAAATATCTTTAAATTTTGCCTTTTTTCCGATTAACAGTGTACGTATACCAAAAATTCATTTAATACTTTTTTGTTGTGAGGAATATCTGTAAATGTTTAATGCAGAGATATTTAGTAGACAGAACTAATATCCTTTAACAGAAATTCCAATTAACACACACAGGTGGAACCGTTTTATGGTACTCCTTTAAACTGAAGCGTTCGCGAATTGGACTATCGCGTAATAAAAGTTAATTCGCTTTATTTATTAACGCGCACGCAACGCGATGCATCCGCTTGTGCTTGATCACCGACAATAATAATCATTATCGACCGCGGCGTTACAATAGTTAATTGCTCCCTCGTTCGATGAGGTGAGCGTAGATAATAACGAATTACTATAGGAATATCGAATGAAGTGTATTCCCAAGCGCCGCTTAAGCACCGCAAATTATTAATTACCTTCGTTATAATCGGGCCGCGGGTGGATCGTGGTGCATCTATAAATCAGGGTGTTTCTCCCCCACAGCCGGTGTTTTTCCACCCCTCGAAAACGATTAAAATGGCCGGCGATCAGGACGCGGTGGAGGGAAAGAGGCTGCAAGAGCGAGGGTGAGACACGATTGGTGCCAGAAATAAACTGCTCCTATAATTCCTGTACTTATCGGAATTTCTCCTTTTTGAAAATATTATATCCCTTATATAACTTGGAACAGGGGAGAAGTAGGGGATAGGGGATTAGAATTGCAAGGACCGATAGGGCGAATAATTCCGCGATTGTCCACCGGCGTTTCATCCCTTTGCGTCTATCCGAACACCCTCGCTATTGTCTTCGCTGCTTCCCTTGATCTCATTTGTAAGCATCTTCCTGGCTGCATCGTTGTAACGGTCCGTAGAACGGCATTACATTAGGCCATAGTGGCCGCAGTAATCTCAGCTATGTGTATCCATTTAGCTCCAGGCATACAGTACGGCCTATCCAGTGTAATCCGAGCTTAATTGCCGGTCGAATCAATGCCATCCGCCGTACATTCGATCCTCCCTATGGTCTCTTCTCTCTCTCTCCTTTGAGTTGAACTTATTACGCATTGTACTCTCGGTTAAGAATTGTTGCGATGAAAAAACAAAGAATGATAAGAATCGACAATCGAATGATTCTTGGAAAATGATGGTCTGTTCTAAAGCTATACGTCGCTAAATTACATACATTGATTTAAATATATATTATAATACAAGGATATAACTTATTTTTCTTATCAAATTTCATTGTAAATAATTCTTCGTTACAAATATTTTCATTATAGAAAAATTGACGATTTGATCGAAATCTGTATTTCAATCAAAACAAACCTAGAGTATCAAATAATAAATATATAAATCAAAATTACAATATAATCATAATTTTCATAAAATAAAAATTTATATTTCTCTCTCTCTCTCTCTTTCTCATTCTCAGAAAGATAAATTTCTTTAATTTTAGAAACAAAAGTAGGTACGTAGAATACTTAACACGTATTATACGTACAAGCACAATATAATGCGACAGGATTAAAGGTGAAAACGATCGTTGATTAAAAAGACGGTTTAAGACGATGTTAGAGACGATCGTTAATATCTCTCTCGCAACGCCCGAGAGAGAGGTTTGATAGCTCGAAGGTGGTAACAACCCCTTTGGGTGATATGATCCTTTAAACACGATAATACTCAACGATGAGCTCCCGACGTACCTAAGGGAAATTATCGAGTGGCTACCATAAAACGAGATAATAATGTTCGTGCAACTGTACGAGATGTATTTTTCGTTACAGTCGCAACATTCGCAAATCGTTTACAGAAAATAGAGTTTTACAAATGTTATTACCGTTTTCTTTTTATGTTTAATTACAACGGCGTCTTTTAGTAAATGGAAAATCGTGGAGATGCTTGAGAGGAAGAAAGAAAGAAAAAGAAGCGACTATTCCTTGCAGTTTAAATTTAGACGTAGGTGAAGTTTTTTTGTAGCTTCGCGGTGTTATGGCTCGGTTTTATCGCTCGTAAACCGGAGAAAATGAATGAAAGTGTCAGTAAAGACGCGACCTCTACTTTGTGCTGCTGCTTTCTTTATTGTTTCTGGTTTGTCACCCGGTTCTATGAATACAAATATACACTTTATTGATGAAATAGTTCGCGCGATAGTTCTAGATAGGAATAGAAGCAAACATAAGTAGTTGGAGAAAAATAACTGTATTGCAATTCGCGTGACATTTGCACATTATAAAAAAACTTGTCGACAAATTATTAACTATATACAATATAATTGAAAAGTGTTTTCATAGAAACCTTCGGAAATTAAGTTCTATTTATTCATATAAATCTTTATAAATATGAAAAATTTATAAACATTTATTATCATTATGCATTAAATACTGTACGTTCATAAATTAAAAGGAATGTAAAAACATTGTACAGATATTAAATTTTAAAATAATTTTTTCTCTATTTACGATATATGAAGTTGTAATTAATTTTTTCATGATAAAAAATTAAATTACATATCGAAATCGTAAATTCCAAAAATAATTTTTTATTCGCAACAATCATGATATAAAATTTTAAAATGACGCAATAATGACGTAACATTTTTTGTGAAATAATTGATAGTCAGAAGAGCGACAATAGAATAAAATATTATATTTAATTTTCGCTTTTTATCGTTAATAAATGGAAGAATTTAAAGATATATGAGAATATATTTGATCTTTATTATACAACGCTCTTTATTACATAATTAATGTATAATAATTTCAACACATTATTGATATCATTCACGAGTATCACAAAATTAAATCTTATTCATAAATGCTATACCAAATTACATTCATATGATATTTTTCATTAACGATGAATTTAAAAATTATATTTTCGATCGCACTCAACGAGAAATAAAAATAAATGCAAGTTTTGTATCTCGCTTTTTATTACGCGGCCAGTGGCAAGATAATCTGAGCGAACAATTAATACTGTTTGAGCATAATGCACTGTAATTTATCGTTGGCTACTGCTACATTTTGTGACATTAAATATGATGTTTTTAGTTGTAGGTATTATGTATGCCAGCTTCTATGCCATTTAATTCTTTTTGATCTATTAACGTGCCGGGATCGATCGGCGAAGCTCGCGAAGCGAAGGCTGGCACATCGCGAGGCGCGTTCAATTAATCGTACGGCCTGTGACAAACGCACTGAAATTCCACCCATTTCTTGCCGTATCTTGACAAATGGGCTCATCGTTGATCGGCTTTGCCGAAATGCATTCTCGCAACAACGTGCAACTAACTATCGGATCAACTGCGAAGAAAATCTATGCGAGATTTCAACTCCTCGGAATTTAAATTCAAACGAATCGTGGTTAGCACCATGTTCCTTCTGTCTTTCGTACACGTGCGTTCACTATGATAGACCGGAAATGGTCAATTCCCATGTGTATTAAAAGATGCTTTGTATCACTGTAAACAGGGAAAGATTATATCATAGAAAGAGTTTCGTCGAATAAATCCCGAGAAATGTCTACATATTTGTGAAACATTCTTTTAGTAAAATGTTAGTTCTCCGTTTATACTAGATATAAACCGTTGTATAACTATAATCGCTTATTCGTTTTATTTCCGCAAACATATTTGTGACCTGATAAACTTTGTTTACTCAAAATTACATATGTAAAGTTATATCTCATAAAATTCGTCGCATTTATTTAAATTTATGCTATAATGTGATTGGAAGATTATCGAGGTTACATTTTAAGTTACTATTTTAAATTGATTTTCTGCTAAGTGAATAGATTAATTATAACGTCCACTGGGTCTTACGATAAAAATGAATCATCGACTTCCGTTCATAGTCGAAATATAGATGTACTGGCAATTACGTCACGCTTTATATAATAATAGAAATTGTGCTGCGTTTGAATTCTGTCTTGTCCCAAGCCACAGGAATTATTCATGCTCTCCTTGCAAGGAAACAGTCTCGAAGTAGACAGAGATACACGTGACTGAAATGCTCAGCTAAATTGAAATTTAGTCTTGAATCTAGAGCACATGTAGGCATATTGTATATGTAAGATATCTTGGAGTTACTCTCTCCTTAGATATTTCTTAATCAATCTATATATATAGTTAATCGTCTTTTAAAAATATCAGATTATCGATCGTATTTTATTGATAAAAGATGGAATAAATTTCCAAAGAAAACATAGCTAAATGTTATTCGTCAAAAATTTTAGATTTTTTATTAAAATAGCATTTTGATTTTTAACTGATTTTTACTAAAATAAAATATTTAATTCAACGTTTAGTTATTAGAACATAATATAATTAATCTTAAAAACAAAAACGTTTCAAAGTAACTTTCGAAAAATCACGATGAGTCGCATTTTTATAAAGAAAAACACGACGATTAATGGGTTAAGGAATCCGTAGATGAGATTGTTGTTTAAGAACAGGAATTGTCAAAATATGGATCGTGAGCCACTAGTGAATTGTGAATCGATTTTTGGTGGATCGCGAAAAATTTTAGAATATTTAATTACACTTCATTGCTTCATATAACTACACAAATTTGCGCGCACAAGCTTTTTCACATTTCGTACATATGTAAAATTGAATTTTCAACGTATGCATATGAATAAATAAACCAAATTTTGAAATAAATTACAATTTATAAACTTCTTGCGCCTGAAAATAACTCGCAGTGGTGTTAACTTCAAAGCTATCATCAAGAGATATAGGAAACAAGAGCGTTCTCCGCACATACTTCATTAGGTATTTGAGAAATAGATTTACAAAACTGTATTCAATAAAAAATTAAAAAGTAGGAGTAAATAAGTAGTATAAATGAATAATTAATTTTTATCTCCTTCCCCGCGTTTTTCATGTTTACTAGATAGCTCGTGGATGTTTGCTGTTTTAAAAAGTGGGTCACGATTTATGCAAGTTTGAAAAGTTCTGCTCTAGAATGCCGGTTCTTCTCTGTACTTGTACGTGTATACATTATAACATTCATTTAGTACGTGCAGAAATACCAACGACCAAATATCGCGTACCTGAATCGCATTTTCACCTACGGGTGTATTCCTGTATCTAAGTGAAATCTCGGAATACCAATACGTTCAACATTTTCAAAGGTGACCTTTCCATACACGAAGAATGTCTGACCTGGATCCGGTAAGGAAAGTATCTCGGCCGGAAGATACTTTTAAATCTTGGAAAGGAATTGCTTTGTCGTGTGGAACTCGTTAGGTTCATACGGCTTTACAAAGAACTCGATTTCCAACATGCTTTATATGCTTGAACCACGCTGTAGTAACTTTGTTATATTTTCATGTCGAAAACTCTAACAATGTACGAAGAACTTTCTGTTAAAGGATGCTGATATGTTTCAATCAGTCGGTGAACCGGTATAGACAGATTTATGCAGTACTAGTTATTTCAAGTGAAAATTTTGTTTCTGCATGTCATAATTTATACAGCATAATCTATATTATACTCTCATTATCATCTTGTTCGTAGATTTAATGTTGAACCTTTAAATTTCTGTTTTAATGAATCCTTAAATCCTAAAATTTGAGGATTTAATACAATAGAAAAGATTTTATGTGCGATTATTAGTTCCTTTGAATTATCTATAAAAAGAAAAAGACAACAGAAAAATTAATTGACTCTAATTGACCTGATGCAAGTATACTTAACTTCTAAAGCTTTTAAATTATCAACTATTGAAATAACTTAAAATAATTAAAGTAAATTAATTTTTAATAAAATGATCCACAGAAATATAAAATCTTATTGAATTCATTTTAATTGAACATTATATTAGCAAATTTTTAGATAATATTTAATTATTAAATATATTTAGTATATTAAAATTAGAGAAATTATGCCGCGAAAATATTGAATATATTGATATAATCTAGCAACAATTTATTCATAGAATTAGAAATTCGTTATTAGAAATACAAGTTGCTAGAATTATAAATTTACAATGTCTATGTATAGCCGTAATATATTCATAGAATTAGAAATTTATGTTGTTAGAATTAGAAACACAAGTTGCTAAGATTACAAATTCACAAATCTATGTATCGTAGAGATTAATAATTAAAAGGAATTGCAAATACGTCAATATTTCTTGCAAATGTTATTATTATTCATCAATAACCAATTATATTCTGTTTGCGAACACGATACTGCTTGCAAAATTAAATTATATTTTACGTATTAATTCCTCTCTATTTGTCTCTTTTGCTTTCATTTTTACATTAAAATTAATTACTCGTGCATCATACCGAGATCTTCATTTTTCCTCGCTGCAGTCAATTTTGAAAAAAATGATGCGAACGGATAATCCAGGACTGCGGTTTGTAACATTTTCATATTAATAGAAAAAAGAAAAAAAGAGTAAGCAGAACGAAATAGCAAGAAATAAACATTGACTTTCAAAAGATGTTTATTATTGTTCGTTTTCCAGCAGCAGTGGAATTTAATAATCCGATTTTCCATTGTGACGCTTATTATTTATCACTTTGTGTCCATTAATATTTATCACTTTCTGTCGATTGTGAAATTCATGTTTCGAGATGTGAAATATTCACTCCATACTTCCCGATGTAATTATGGAATTTACGCAAGAAATTGTTTACGTCGAAGATGACCAACGTTTATATGGAAAATGCGAAATGCGTTTTAATGTATAATTTACTTCGTTCCATATCGAAACCAAACCCGCCAACGCGTCCGATAATAATGTCGACCCATTAAACAGCGCGAAAGTTAAATTGTTTTAATTGCATTAAAAAGTTAGAAAAGCGAACCGCACGATAAACTCGTCGGTTATCGTGGATTTGTTTCAATTAAAATGTTTGGGGCAATTATATTATTAGGGCGTGCTCAACGAGTTAAATTATATTGCCGAAAATGTAATGTAATTTTCCAGGACATATGAAATGAAGCGCGATTTAAGCAACGAGAGAGTATTCTATTATAAGTAGAAATGTGTCTAAAGTACATTATACACACGCGCGCACGCGTGCATGTACGCTGTAATAACGGGGATTTTATTTTAATAAAACAATAAAATATTTAGTTTAAAAGTTTTGCTGACGTACATTCTAAACTTTAAGCCTTTAAGTCTTTTGCGCACTGAGAGAAATGTTTTGTACCAATAACCAAAGTTTTGTTACTGACACAAAAACTATTTGTTGATATATGATCAATCAAACCGTTGGTTACCACGACAATATTAATTTGTTGAATTTATTAACTAAACTAATCATTT
>NW_017295653.1:2789685-2812791 GCF_001594075.2 Trachymyrmex cornetzi
CGAAACACTCCTTGCTCTACCATAGTGGATTATTTTGTTGAAATTACTAAAAGAATACTTATTTTGTAATGGCAACAAAATTTTACATTGGTATTTACAAAACGTGAGTAACCAAATAAATTTGTACTGTTAAATAAACAAATTTTGTTCATCTTACAAAAAAATATTGTAGTTTGTAATTTTAACAAAGTAATCCAATGATAATCGGCCATTTGTGAATAATTCTCTTTTTTTTGTTACCAATACTATATCTTTTTTCTCAGTGTGGCTCTCATATTTCTCACGGTTATATATGTATATATATATATATATACACACTATGTATTTCTTAATTATTTACTCTAAGTAAACATAATAAAAATAAAATAAATCATTAAATACGTAATTAACATATAGTCTTATATATTTTATTTATTACGAATTTATAGTAATAAAATTTATAGTAATATCGCGTCTAAAAGAAAAGTTTTTCTATTGTATATTTATTTGTAGGTTTGATTATGATTCAAATAAAACTAAATTCCTTATAAGTCACTATATCACACTATGGAATATACTTAGAAGTTGTAGAAAAGAATGTTAAATTTTCTATCTCTCTCTTTGTTAATAATTCATGATACTTTCCACTTATCCGTCTGTAATACTTTTTGCACCTAGCTTACCATCTCATTGCTCCGGTTTATTCAGATTATTTGTATAATATCTAACGTTTTCCATAATATTCAACATTTCGCTACGGTGCGTGACCAAATGCTCGAAACCACACGTTTATATTCAATAGGAGCATGCAATAGCGATCCTAAATCAACTATATTGCACGACTGAGATAACATCTTGTTGTATCAAAAAACAAGCAATGTAAAATGGATATCGTAAAATCTGGAAGGCCAGGGATCCACGTCTAAATCGAAGAAATGTTTGGTGTAGATACCAAGCACAAAGAGCATTTCTCTCCGTGTTCACGGAACCGCGTTACCCCTCGGACGGCAGGACGAAGGAATTGGTTGGTCCGATCATGTTTCCTGACCATGGCGCCTTCCAGATCCCGGGATTATGCCGAGCTGACACGAGACGTTACTATACGTCCAATGGCATACATAGAACGGACACGGAGAACACTTCGGCGGACGTTGCACGACACTAAATCCTAGGATCACGACATTGTGCCTGTTCCCGAAAACCTTCGAATCTCCGCTCAGGACCGCGGAAAGGACGGGACGTCGAATGTACGGGATCGTCGTCTCACTGGCTTACACTAAGTACTGTTAAAAATCCTGGTTGTCTAACTTGAAGTCTTCTGTCGATCATTCTTAATGTAACATAAAAACAGAAGATAACATAAAAATAGAAAACGCATGAATTTAACGACAAAATCATTTCAAATTAGGATTTCAATAGACATTAAAATGTATAGATGTGTAGAAAAATTTTCTTCTTTTGTTGCATAGTGCAGGACAATTTTAAGACTTATTATTTAAGCAATTACAAATTGTGTGTTATATTTCAATTAATTTCAGTTAATTATTATCAAAATAAATCCTAATTTAAATTGCGTTACGGATTAAAAAAAAAAATTGTATCCGCACGGAGTACGGGAGATCCAGATTCGAACCTCAAGTGCGGTAATATTTCGTTATAAAATTATTTATCGGAAATGTTTTAAATGTTATAAAATACCTATTCGAAAGCATCAAATTCGAAAGCATCAAGATCTTTCTGAGATGTCTGTGAGCATTAATATTATTAAATTGCTTGTCAATTTAATTTGATATTACTACTCTAATTTTGTTACGATTGTATTTCAAGATTGAAAATTAAATTCGGTGTACAGTTTACAGGATTGGATATGTAGTATATAAATTCACACCGAATTATTTAAGCACTAAAAGATCTAGCTTAATCGTTTAGGATCTTTATTTCCTATTTGTTGTGTATTCATATTTGGTCTTAAAAGATATTTTATTTTAAGAGAGAGAGTATAAATCATAATCAGACATCTGTTGAAGATTATTTTTTTAAAGATAAATACCACTTTAAATAACTCAAAATACGTTTTATATCATGTAATGTACCGATTTTTGTGATGAAAAGCTGCTTATATTTCCGTATAAATCACAGTTACTGCATAATTTTTGGAAAACGAGATACTTGAGAATTTTTGATGTACCTGCTGCAAAGATAGACTGGAAACCAGGTTAAGGATGCTTGACTTTGACGCGGTGTGAAGAGACATCTTGTTACGGCTTCATGACACTGGAGTGAACAAAGGCGGCAAAACGCGCGGCGAAATAAGTGAATTCCACGTGGAAGGCATTTGGAAACGCGTGTAGACCTATGAAACGCTGTTTCGATATCCTGGAGAGAGCAGGGTTTGACACTGACATATCCGCCGGAGCGTGATTGAAAGATCTGTATTTCCGTAAAATTTCTAGGGTAGCGATTTCAACCTCTTTTCAATCCTTGTACAAGAATGTCTTGTGTTAGACACGCAAGAAAATATTCCGATCACGGAAAATAAGATCACAGTAGAAAAATTGTTTTATGCAACAGTTCACTTTAATAGGAATACTTGATATCTTATCATATTTTCGTTAAGAATATGATAAATTAGTTAGAAATTTGTAAATATAAAGAGGTTTGGAAATTGTTATTAAAATACATTTTACATATACGTTTTTCTTTTCTTAATCCTAAATGTTATCGATACATAAATTTTACATACAAGTGAGTGAAGTCATTCAGTGCTAAGTTCTGCCTTCAGTCATTTATAGGAGGTTTAATTTTCCATGCTAAAAACTAGAATAAATGAAGACAAGCTTTTAAAAATTCTATTTGTTATACATATATCAGTTTGGATCTTCTGGTGATTAGTAATACAACAGAGAGCGTGATTTTAATTTTTTAGTAGTTTTGTTATTATATATTTTATTTCGGTGTCAAGAAAATACACAATTGGACTACATACTCCATAATATCATTTCAAGATTGAATTTTATTTTTCGAAGTATGCTTATTCTTTCTTTTCTTTTAAATAAATAATTAGATTATTTGTATTTAGTTTAGATTATAAATATTTTGTCATTAAATGTATGAAATATATAAAAGACTTATATTACATTAATTAAGATTGGCCAATTTACTTGTACATAAAATTTACATGTCAATAATAACATTGTATCACTCAATAGTGATAATATTCTAAAGTTAAATAAATACAATACGGCAACTGAAAAACAAAATACGTTCTTATATTACGTAATAACATGCATAGAATTTGCGCTACAAAATAAAATATTTACTCATCGAGGCAAGAAAACAATAATCCTCGCTTTTTACTTCTTACCGAAGCGTTTTTGGACTTCTTCTCACGCCAACGTTCGTTACTCGAATTCCATCTTCCATCGGAAGAAAGGCTTGTTTTAACCGCTTTGTGTGTGAGTCAGTCACGTTGTACGATGCTGCCGTTTCGCTTCATGCAAATTGTTGAACTCGGTGAGATGCATACGAGCGTCAGAGTCGAGGATTCACGCTCGTTCGTCTCTGTCAAGTCTGCGCGCGTTCTCCAGGCTTGGAGGTTCCGGAGAACTCCCGAAGATTGAATGTCGCGTGAATTTAGCGTCAGTTTGACACTCATTGCTGCGGGAATCACCTTTGATGATGGCATTAATAATCGACCCACTCAGCAGCTCTTTGCAGCCGTTTAAACATTTAAAGCGGTCAAATAACTTATGGAATTGGATTTGATATTCTGTATGCATGTGCGGTTAAGAATTGATTCGAGATCTTGAGTACTTAAACATTCTCCTACATATAGAATATTTCGTACAAAAAGTGTGATCCAAAATTTCAACAGGCGTGTAGATAATTGCAATTATCAAAAATATAAAGGATAATATTTGCAAAAGTAGGATTTATATAATAAAAATTCTCCTATTAGTATCTATTACTAAAATTAATTTTAAGAATGAATCTTATTTTTAGATATTATATTTTGGATATTGTATTATATTTTTGAATGTTACATTAAAAGAAAGAAAAAGAAAGAAATTCTGTATACACATTTTCATGTGTATTGTTCTGATTTGTGTTACACTGAGTTACCATTGAAACGTCAACGCTTTACGGAGCATTAAACGAATCATTTTGGATCTGCCTCTGACATCAGATAATTTATATTCAGACCGACTGAAAGCGAACGGGAGGGCCAGAACAGGAAAATTAATCAATTCTAATTAACGCAGCCAATCCAAACGGCTAACTTCGTCATTGCTTTTTTTATTCATTATTCTGACACTTTTCGGTGTTCGTGCAGATTATATTTTTAACCTGTCCTCATGTATATATTTTTTCCATGAAAATCATAAAAAAGCGACTAAATAAAAAATTGGTCATAAAGCTTCACTGTCCCAATTTGTAAAAAAATTAAAATTCACATTTGCAAAAATATCTACTGTTATTAAAGTTACTGCAACTTTCAATATAAGTACAAATTCACAAAATAAGATAATGCATAATATAAAAGCATTTTTCAAGACATCATTTAATTAATTTTTTATTTACAAACTATAGATTCAATATTCTTGGTGTTCGAAATAATGTTTGATAGAACAGTGTCTGGAAAATATCCAAGAATAATTAGTAATTTAAAAAATTTCAGTTATAATTAATCGTTTCTCCTGACTGGAAAATGAGAAATGTATTTTTTGTACTTAGTCAAACGCAATGTATTTATCTTAAAAATGACCGTGCAAAAATTTTTGTCATCACAAAAAGGTTAAAATAATTTGATTGAAAAAAAAATATATATATATATATAAAACAAAAAAAAAATATATATATATATATATATATATATATATATAACGTGCTAAAACATTTAATGCACGAGTGTTTAAGTACAAATTCTCAAAGTAAAGTTTCTTTCTTAAATCTTAATTATATTATAAATCTAAAATTACTTAATTTTAACTACGGTTAAAATGTGCTGTTTATTTTTATGTTATTATAATTATTTCCGTGAACTATTACTATATAATCAGTTCATCATGGATGCAAACGGTTATTTTTATAAAAAAAGAAGAAGAAAGAGAAATAAAGAGAAAAGAGTGAAAAGAGAGAGAGGAGAGAGGAGAGAAAGTAAAGAGTAAAGAAGAGAGAGGAGAGTGAAGAGAGGAAGAAGGACATCATTTAGTATTGTTGCATGAAACAGATAAAAGTGGCGGCGACATCGGTTACGGTTTGCATGCAAATTATAGTTAGAGAATAATAACATGAGCAGTCAGTTGTTATGCCATCACTCGCATTATTGTACAAAGAGAATTGGGATATATACAATTCGCGATAGAACAAACAACACCCACGAGCGTGATCACGGCATCTCTCTTGATAAGCGATTTCACGATAAAGATTGATTGCGACTCTTTTTGTGACTCGAAAAACGCGCGCCCGATTTTCACCGCTTTCGTGAACGCGATCATGCAGAAAAATAGTCATCAAAGCGCTTATCTTTCTTTTTATATACTTTGAAAACATTTCCATTAATATCCAAAATAAGCAAGATATATCGAGTTAGCATGAGACCGTAATTGCAATTATGAATTATCCGAATTATTACACAATATAATTTTACATGAAAGTGTTGCGCACGGAAGCAATATTAATAAATTCTAAAATATTATAAAAAAAAGTAAAAAATATAACAAAATATCATCCGCATAATTCGATATGATTTTTCGTACCATTGGAATCTTTTTGAATAGATGAGCATTTTTAAATTCTATATTACGAGAGTGTCATTAAATCCAAAACATTTTCTAAGAAAATCATGAAAGCAAAGAAAGTGAAAGAACAGTACGACGTGTCGGAAATAAGGAGCTTCAATGAACATTTCACAATCGCGTATTGCAAAAGCCGCGGTAGAAAGCAAGAGAGAGAATGAAACTGCTGAAGTGAGAATTCTGTTCGGTGAAAGCGTCGACGCAACTACAAGGTAGTTTTTTTCTTCTCTGTCGACTGAAAGTGACGAGGGTAACGAGGGTGCGTTCGAACGATGTGTGTTCTTCTCGTAAGCTCGTTTTTTAGGGGAACTACTACCCGACTGTTTTCAGAAATTGGACGAATCCTAAAAACGTCCCCCGTGACTTGCTATCATCACGCACGAGCTCGCTCGCTTTTGACGAACTCGGAAAAATGGCCACAGATTTTTTTTAGAGAAACCAAAAACTCATAGATATAACGACCACGTTGATTCTAGTCAGTTTGTTTTACTGCGCAATGTTTCGACCTCCAATCGAGATCCAATCTTAAAGTACACGAGCGATAATTGAATGAAAGAAAAATCATTAAGTACATATTCGTCGTACGGACATAAATTACATGGGTAAATGTCATAAGCTACATATATAAAAAATTAATCGTGCTTTTATCAGTGAGACATTAAATATGTATTAGTTTTTTAACATTGTGTCGACAAAAATATACGATTAATTTTACTTATCTGTGAGACGTGACATCTAACTTACATCTCTTCAACGTGTCTAATATATTCTTTTAATACGTATTTGATTTTTCATATATAGTTGCTTGAAAAGGTGCCTTTTTTTGACAAATCCTAATCAGTTTTTACATTATCTAGAAAATTACCTCTTTATTTCAAAATTGATCTACATCAATCTTGTATGTATACATCAATATGTATGTATATAGTGTACATAGTCTGTCACAAAAATTCTCGAACTTTATTTGAAAATCAAATTTTTTATGTAATTTTTATAGAATTTTCATATAACTTTATATAATTTTTTAATTTTTATAATTTTATTTTTATTATTCAAACTACATTCCATCTAAAGTAATACAGTTTTTAGTAATGATACAATTTTTGAAAATCCCTATAATCTTCCTTTGAAATGGTGAAAATAATCTTGATTAAAACCTTCTGTATCTGACGATTTTCAATATTTAACTTTTTCCTTTTTATTTCATTTAGAACTTTGCCAAAAGGGAATAATTACAGTAAGTGATATCAGATGGATACGGCAAATAATCAAGCATACCCTTTGAGATTACATGTTTGCTTTTTGTTCTATTCTTTTTCTCGACAAACGTCAAACAAGTACTCTCACGTTTGGCGTGTTACAGAAAATAAATAATATATAACGTAGAAAAACGCAACTCTACACAGTTAGAAATAAAGTTTCATAGAAAAAAAGTTCCATGCTATTTCAACAGACAACTTTAATTATATAGCT
This sequence comes from Trachymyrmex cornetzi, assembly GCF_001594075.2. Taxonomy (NCBI): domain Eukaryota; kingdom Metazoa; phylum Arthropoda; class Insecta; order Hymenoptera; family Formicidae; genus Trachymyrmex; species Trachymyrmex cornetzi. The sequence goes on from NW_017295653.1 coordinate 2,796,936, forward strand.
TGTAGATAAAAAGCTTACAAACTTTCGAGACAGATTGTGTATATTTAATTACTTATTTGTAAAACTTTCGATTGTTCAAAGTAAATATTATTTGATTTTTGTGATAAATGTTGCGCGCGAGTTTTTAAAAAAGAGTGAGCACACAATTAAACGATCATAATTCAAAATTTCACAGTTCTCCTCAGGTTGAAGGTAAAACTTGATAAGCGGCCGTTTTTAAGCGCGGAAAAAAGTTCTTCTGAGCCGATTAAAGTACGACGGCGACCTCGTCTTCTCTCGTTTCATTTTAAGACGCACTGGTAGTTTTATCTAGGCTCTGCGATAGAAGTCGCTTCTATCAGCGAGGCGCGTTATACTACTTTTTACCAGCACGGATTTATCCGAACCAGCCCTTGTCGAGTTCGTCTTGAAGGAAGGAGAGAGAAAGAAAGGAAAAAAAAAGAGGTAGAGGTAGAGAGATGAGATTGGTGGCATCTCAGAGCGAATAAGCTTCATAAGTACAGATTATAGTGAAAATTTGGATTAAGATTGCGTACGTGGTGTTATTGTTTTTCGCGACGAGCTCGTGGCATTCTTAATTAAGTCATTAGAGTGTGCGAAGGGAGAAGTAATATCGCTTTTTTCTCTTGTCCTTTCAACGTGCGACACGTTCCGATTTGCTTTAATTGGACACTACAGACACTTCAGAACAATTACAGTGGAAAGTGCTATATCGGCTTCTTTTCCGATAATCGTATTCCGCAAATACTCTTAATGATTTTACTTTATATTCCTGATATAATTCTGATTATTTTAGTAGTAAATGCTAAAAAAGAAAGGAGGAGAAAAGAGAGAGAAATAAAAGTTTACCAATTCGCTTAAGATGTAAAAATCAATACAGTTCGATTAGCAGTAGTAACATCATTTCGATACTTAACAAAGTATTCTTAACTGTAAGTATGATGATTTTCCGTCTTTTATTATACATGATAGGTCGTTCGTGCCTCGAATTAATTTCCATGATTTTTACAGTAAACAAAAATTATTAGATGATTCCAGGAAATAGAAGTACGCCGTTACTTTGTATCGTTACTTTGTTATAATAACGATTTAATGTTGCGAATTTTTTATAATGATAACGCTAACACCGGAGTTGAAAAAGTCAATTGTAACGAAGAAAAATCACTCGTTACTGAAAAAAGTAATTCGATGTTTCTAACGTTTTACTTTTACTCGTTACTTGTAATGAATAAAGTAACGCGTTGATGCAAGTTACAAGTAACGAATTACTTTTTTCGGAAAATAACGTAACCTTAACGTTTAGTTAATTATCGTTAGTCATAAAAATAACGTCATTATCAAATTATTATTATAAAAAGTAACGGTAAAAGTAACGGCGTTACTATATTTCCATTTCTTGGATAATTCGTACATATACTTTAACAGTTGTGTACTAAAAAAAGAAAACAGAGACTATTATTTAGTCAGATATTTCTAAAACAAATGTGTGTGCGAATAGCTCAATTGTGTATACTAGAAGAGTTATTAAGTATACTTTGCAAAAATGTTATTAAACACACGATTCTGTTTGAGAAACTCGGCTAAGATTTTAATATTTTTAATATTTTGATTTTAATATTTTTTTGGAGTTTTGGCGCAACCCTGCATTCTGAATATTTCATCAACGTAGAATTTTGTGTACAGCTGTTATTTAACATCCATGCGGTCATCAGCGAGCAACTCGCGAAAACTGTATCTCTCGGCAAAATGTTCCACATGCGATATTACATCTCAGAATTCGACGATGAGCTATGTATTAACCGCGTATCGCAAGAAGACCCGTCCAAGATGTCCCGGAAAAAGCGTGTAATAACTCAGTGAACCCGGTATACCGCTGCAATTTTTCTCTGTCGCGCCTCCGCTCGTTCTTTTTTTGCGTTCATGATACAATGTCGCTTAGATAGCACGTCGTGTCCACAATAACGGAAGATATTAGATCGATAAAAGGGCACCGTTCCCAGATGTAATAAAAACGTATAAACGCCTACGTAACGCATAGCAATAAAAATACGAATCCCCCCACCTTTCTATTGCATTTGTTCCACATACCTTCTGGAAAAAAATCTGATTTATCTTTATGGAAAACCGATTTACAATATTTGCAAGCTCCGTAAAGTCATTTAAGGTGGTTGTACTGTGGTATATAAATCATTTGATCTATCTAACTATACAATTTACGATTACTGCAAAATCATAAATAATAATTTTGACAATCCGTTTAATAATTTTCACAATAATAAAAAAAAACCGTGGTTATCGATTTACATTTATTGAAACTACTTTGTTTCATGGAGATAGACATAGAAAAGAAATATGATACAACGATGAATTACATCCAGGAATAAAAAAGATAGAATGAAGTAATACTGTGGTTCTGTTGAATCAGAAATCTATTAACCAAGAAAGAAGAAAAGAAAAAAGATATAATGAAACTAAAAGTTACCAGAGAAAAAAATGTTTGACGGTTTATAATTTTCAATATTTTAAAGAAATGTAATTTCTTGTATTAATTACAAAACAATTTTTCTCTCTGTGCATATATTTTTTTTATTGAAAAATTAGGAAGCGAAAAACGGAAGTCGCGCAATAATTAGGAAATTTCGAAGCAACGGCAGACACATAGGGAGTCAGGGTCGGCCAGGGTTATCGCCATTTCCGAATCGATTCTGATAATTGAATAATCAATCGAACCCCCGGGATAGAACCTAGTGCCCTCGAGTAATCTCTGCCAATCAAGATTCAATTAAAAATTGATGGTCTCTCTCCCCCTCGTCCTTCTCCCGTAGCTGTTACGATTTACATGGCTGCTGTGTCGTGCGTACGTACGGAACCGCCTGGTTGCGTACACGCGACTTTCTATCACGTGAGTAATGGTATTCGGCAGGAAATGAAGACGGATGGGTTCCACCGATTGCTGGCGTTGCTATTAAAGCGCGCAACCGAGCCCCCTCGTTCGATTCGGGTTTAATACTACCACACGAGTTCTTCGTCAACCCTTACAAAATCTCGCCGTGAATCCGAATCCATTCGGGATTCGAGACATACGAGTGCGTATACAAATGAATCATACAAAAATCTGTATGATTTCAATCCAATCAGTTTCTTACTTATAACATTCACACATTCGCCATATTGTCATCTTATTATTTTTATTCCGAATCTCCTCGCTATCTATTTTATAGTATCTTTCGTCTCACGCGTCTTTGTACTTTGTGATTTATTTCCACATCACCGCGAAGATTTGAGCTTTGTACTAGTATAAATTTTTCTCTCTGTCAGAGAAAGGAGATACTATAGTGATTCGTCGTTTTGAATGCTTATTTTTCCTTGCGTTTATTTCTTTTCCTTTAAAAAAAGCTTAATTTTCGTTAATAAAAATTTTGTTATATAAATAAGCATTAACATTTTCTAATTGTATCAATATTTCTGTAATAGCCTGTCAGAAATTATATATTTCATAATATAACATTAACATTCGTTCATTTAGAAACTAACTTGCGTTACGTAACTTTCGTTCTAGAATATAAAATAAGGAATTTCTTCAGACTGTAAGTGTGATTATACAACAAGTATGGAATAAAGTCTTTGACGATCAGCTGGATCTTAAGTACTAAGATAATTTGGTGTAAATTTATATATTATACTACTATATATTATACTACTATAATATGTAATCCTTTAAACTGCGCGCCGAAATGACTTTGATCTTAAAACGCAAACCCGACTGAACTGCTGTAATAATATCACAAATTAAATTGACCAACAATTTAATAATTTTAATTTAAGACATCTTTCGTTCTAGAATACTTTCGGATATTTTAACTACAAATAATTACTATTACTAAACAAACTCATTTGCTCTCAGTTTTTTGTTTTGAAGATAATGCAAACCATTATTAATAATAAAAGAATAATTATCAGTACTAAATTTGTTTTCTTTATATAATTAAAAATATATTAAATATACAGAGTATAACTAAAATACAGTAACAAACTTCGGGCTGGAAGTTTGTTACCTCATTCCTCATATCAAAACATAAAAAAAGTTTATATGAACATAGGTCCGCAAATTCACTGTTACTGAGATATAGCTCAAAATATTTGTAGGAGTGAGTTGCATGGCTCCCATGATTCTTCGTTCTAAGTCCTCTAGATTTTTTTGTGGCGATACTTACTAAGTCCTTAGTTTATGAAGATCCATGATCACCAGAATCAAAGATATGCCACGCCAACGCATTTTTTATGCTCGTTGACACTATTCGCAATTGCTCCAAGATTTTTGAAAGAATGCGTCAGTTCACGACATATCCAAGCGTGTATTGAATTAAATGGTAAGCACTTTAAATATTTGTTATAATTAAAAATTGAAAGTAAATAATATTAAATAATAATAAATATTATTTTTTATTTTCTCCTATTATAAACATTTTAAGCTATATCTCAATAATAGTGAATTTGCGAACATATATTCATATGAACTTATCTTCATGTTTTGATGTAAGGAGCTCAGCCCCGAAGTTTGTTACTTTATTTTAGTTATACTTTGTATACACATAAAATAACGTAGTACATAGATAAAATAATGCTTGTACGCACAAGCGTATACATCTTATTATGTACAATAAAAATTATTAGCAAAAATAGGTTAAATATTTTATAAGTCTTTTTTATTAGTAAAAGAGAGAGAGAGAGAGAGAGAGAAATAATAAAAATAAAAATAATAATTCATAAACACGTTAGTTCGATTCACTAAAACTTTTATTTATACAATTTCTTTATTCGCTATTAAGACTTCTTACTATATAGGATGTATTTCTGAAAAATTTTTTTAAACAATTTTTCTTAATATTATCGACTCTCTCTCTCTCTCTCTTTCTCTCTCTCTCTCTCTCAATGTTGTAGACGTTTACTAGTGGGCATATTAACATTTTTAGTAAATAACGTGGGCTTAAGAATATCATAGAATGTGTATAACAAAGTAATTTTCTGAAAAAAGAAATTTCATCAAGTTTTTTGTAAAGATTTTAATGACTAGACGATCATTAAATCTACAATATATTAGATGTTAAACTTAATTCCTGCCGTTTTTTGTCTCCAAAATTGATTTGTTTCGAAAGGAAATACCTTAATCAAAGTATTATTAATAGAGTATTATTAATTAGTAATAAAAAGTAGAAAATGGAGGAAATTACTTTGATTAAGGTATTCATTCATCTTCTCTTCGAAACAAATCAATTTTGGAGACAAAAAACGGCAAGAATTAAGTTTAATACCTAATAAGAAAATATACAAATACCAAAAATCAATAAAACACGTTTTAATCAAATAGATCTCGAAAAATAAATCCATTATATATACATATAATATATCCATTATATATACATAAAAGACTTTACATAAAAAATATGACTTTAACTCTGTTGGCTTCTGAATAGTTACATTACAAAACATGAGGTGAAGCGGGAACAGGGGTTGACCTACTCATTTGCGCTTTGAAAGTGTGACGCGGAAAACGTTATCAACGCGCGTCGATTAGCGTCAAACGGTACGCTACCGTTTTAACCATGTTAAAATGAAGATAATGGATAAAACTTTTGTTTTCTTGATTATCGACTCGCTCATCAAGCGGGTATGACGATTGTAAAATCAATAAAATGGAATAAGTTGAGTACGTAACAGCTCTACGAATTTTCAACGCGTCGATGTTTTTGTACATACTACCAATTAGTTAATTTTATTATCGAGAAAATTAATTAAAGTTCTACGAATGATTTTATCTCTCATCAAATCATACTTTAATTTTAAGCAAAAGTCTAACATCGTGCCTTGATACTAAGTTATTTTCCAGATTACAATTTGTATATATAATTAAGAATATCAATTGCTTAGCAATCTCACACACACACACACACACACACACACACACACACACACACACACGCGCGCGCGCGCGCGCGCGCGCACACACACACACAACTACTTAAATGAAAGATTTAATGTTATTTTTTTCAGAACAAATGCGAATGTAATTAACATAGTTAATTGCGCTGCGACTTAAATTTTATTCAATCTTTCAAAAGATGCTTGTTGAGAGTCATATTTTTTAAATAAAAACTTGTGGCTATGAATTCATTTTATATATGTGAACAAGGTAATATTCGCAATTGAAATGATCTTTATAGTATGCTCTTCATTATTCTCGTTAGTCTCGTTAATTAACGTCGTCTGTGAATGAAGGATGTCACTGAGGTAATTATGTTTGGATCAACTGCTATTCTAGCGATCTCTCTCGTCGAACAACGGCTATGGGAGATCATCGGAGGCCACAGAATTTCGTAATTAGTCTACGGCCTCTACAGAGGCAAGTGTTGAGTGGGCGTCTACTTATCCTATCGTCACATTGTTTGATTTCATCGAATCTTTTATATATATATCCTAACAAGTAAGATTTTCATTTAAATATATAGTAACATTAGCTCTATTAATCTTTTCATTACGCGGTTCGACCATTGTTTTTGTTTGAAATGGTACAAGAGAAAAAAAATCATCGAATTGTGTATTATAAAATGTGATTGGTCGGCCGATTTCGGTGTATTAAAAGGATTGATGTGTTTCTTTGAACATGCAATTATCGTATTATTATCATAAAGCGTAATGCATAAACCGTTGAACCGTAATACTGACATCCAGTGAAAAACAAATTAAACTTGTGTTTCTAAATGAATTTACGTAATTAATTTGGCTTGAAAATAATTTGTGCGTTGGGTAATTTAATGCAAAAGCAAAAAATTACATTTCACACGCAATTAAAATTGTATTTAATAACAATTTCACGTGAAGACAAACACGATGTGCAAAAATAAGTTTTAGCTTGCAAATATATTAAATTCACTGATATAAATAATTTTAATCTTTTATTACAAGATTGATGTATGTATAGAAATAGAATATATTTTCGCTCGTAATACTCGTTTTATTGAAATTCAATGCATAAATTTACGTTGATTTATTGCTATTTATCACATTACCTCATAAAATGTATATAAATTAAAATTTTATTGTCTGAATTAATTAAGCTACTTTAACATAGTGCACAAAAGTAATACTTTAACTTTAGAGCAAAAAAAAAGAGAAAGAGAGATAGATTTTCAAAATTTGGTTTGATAACAATTCGTCTAGACTGTATTGAACATAATACATCTTTGTTATTCCCAGTAAAGCTAATTTTACAAAGAAAAAGCACTAAAGTTACTTATCCATCGCATCGTCTAGTAATCTTCCGACAGGAGGATTCCGAAGCATTCGTCAGAATCCGGGCGTTCCACGGAAATAGCAACATTGCTAATTCTCCGATCCGACTCATCCCCGCGGCGCGGCGCAGCGGAGAATTCGCTCCTCGAACTCGTAATTTGATTTTTCAATGGTACGAAATTTGGTTAATCCGAGATATCTCGGAATGCAAACGAATCTAGCCAACCATGTAAACCAGGTTGCGCGTCGTGTTACTCGAAAGGATTTCACCGTCGGCTAATCGAGGATGAAATCTAGAAACACATTCGATGCTCCGCAAGTCACCGTTAGATGGTATTCGGATTTAATCAGGGCTTAATAAGGATTAAGCGGGCCGTGACACGATTGTCAATTGCACAGTGATCTTTTTGTATGTAATTTTGGAGTACTGGATTTAATTTTAATCGCTGATTTTAGTTTTGTTTTAATCAAACAATTGCGACTCTTGTAGATCCGCGCAATTGATGAAAATGGTCGCACAAATCGTTTGTCACGTGAGTTCGAAATTATTTTACGACTCTCATTTCTCACATGGATAGGATTCGTACAGATCTATTCGTCGTGTAACACGTGTGTTATCGGTGTCCGCGTAACGGCAAAGTGACGAGAGTGCGATATCACATTATCGAGGAAAATGTCAGAACCACGTATTTACGTATGGTGTTTCGAGAGATTGACCTACATACACTGTTAACGTCGCGGTACAACGCTGAAATGTTTTACTATGGCATGTTATACAATGTGGTACAATGTATGTAACACGTGCTCTTAATCTCTCAGTATATCAGCAATAATGGGCCCCGAAGCTGAACGGGGCACAGTGGCTCGGTAAATCTCCCCCCAAACCCGGTATAAACGACCATGGTGGCTCTATCCTCGACCATGCTTGCTCGCACCAAATCGGTTACCCGACTCACTGCTTGATGGTTTAATGACTTAGAAACCCTTCCACTTGGTACCGCAAGTTGCTGAGATTTTCTTCACTCGCTCTCTCGAGCTTGTAGAACAGGTTCGTTTAAACCGCAATAGGCGTTCTGGTTTCTGTTCGTAAAATTATATCGTTTCTTTAGACGCTTGGCTAATTTGATGGGATCAAAACAGCAATTTGTATTTATTTTAACAATTAATAGGAAATAAAAGATCTCCAGAATTGATTATAGAGAGAAAAGAACTAAGAGAATATGGAGAGGAAATGAAATGATGTTACAAATAAATTAACGAAACATCTAATGGGAAAATCAATGTAAAAATTACAGATAAAAAAAGTATTTCACAAATTTAAGTGCAGTATCAATAATTACATTTTAGCAAATATATTAAAGAAAATTGTGATAATATCATAAGGTAGAGTGAGGCTATATATAGTTGTGACACTTTTTTTTTAAATTATTATAAATCTTCACAAAATTTTGATAGATTAATGGTAAATGCTTTAAAACGTTGCATGTTCATCTGGCTCGATAATTAAGTACTTATAAATCTTTAATATATCTCGTAAATAAGAAAAAAATTACGTTAATTACAAAGATGCAAAGTGGATCAATATGCCCCACCTATGAGGCATGTTGAGTATCCTCGAAGAATAAATTGAACCATGAAGATAATCGTTTAATAAGGTTATATATTATTAAAAACATGAAAAGATTATGTGTATATTAATCAAATTTTTATTATTTTCATCTTAAGTATAATAATTTGTAATATTCTTTCGTTTTAAATGCTTTAATTAACAAAATTAGAAAAATTAATATCTTTACTCTTTATAATAATAATTAAACGTAAAATATATGTTTGATCGTTAACATAGAATTAAAAGCACTGATAAAGACAGATTTCATTTAAGCAGCTGAGTTTATAAGGTTAGTTATGAAGTACTGGCCCATATCGGTGTTGACTGAATTTTTATTTTTTTATAACTCATGGAAAAGAGTAAATAAAATATCGACTTTTGAACATTAAAGTTAAAAAATACGTTAATAACTTATATTTAAAAAAATATATTTGATTGTTGTTAATCTCTCTCTCTCTCGCTTTAATTACCACGTAGACCAAAAAGAATATTTACCTAATAATTTTACTTTTGATATACGAAAACGAAAAAGCGCACATGTTTAGCTGTTGACAACCAGACATAAATTATTGTATTAAGCGCAGTAATCTCCGTCTTTGTGCTACCTTACGCAAGTATAGATATATCTATATATATTTTGGTTATTTAGATATTTGCATTTTTGCCCAACTTGCTCCTATGCGCAATTAGCCCCGCTCTACCCTAATATGTCATTGTTTGAAGGAAGGTCACTGATATATCTTTGTTTTTAAAGAATATTTCTTACAAAAGCTAAAAATGAAATTTTAGGAACATAAATACAAACATAGAAAGTAGGATTCTTCGCGTCGCATGCTTCAACATGCTCCTACTTCCTCCAACCGTAGCTCCTACTCACTCAAATGCGCTCGTAGAGTAAGTAGAAGCTATGATAGGAACATGTTGAAGCATATTGGAATACGACGCGAACAAACCTCTTGTCTTCTATCTGATAATATAGAAGTTTTTATAATACTTTTTGTAATTTTGCAATAATTAACTTTTTCATAAGATAAGCAAAAATGAGCGTCTGATAAAATAGGTCCCAAACCTAATACAATAGGCACAATAATGCCACACATGTTTTCCTATTCTTTTTCCTTCACAGCAGTCATCTGTACAAAATATCTTCTGCAAGATGCAAACATGTAATAGTTTCTTTTTTTGAGGGGTTTACCATACACGATTGCCTTCAGCTCCGATAAAGCTATTGAACATTATAACACAACATTATAAAGATTAAGTTAACTTATGATCTGTCTTACAGATATGTCGGTTTACGCTACACTCCAATTTTATACTTAAAATCGTAGGTATTATAAAAAAATAAGAAAAACAAATACTAATAAAACTGATTAGGACAAACATGTAAAACGATGTAATAATTATCAATAAAACAACAATAATTATTTAAACTATGCAATTTACAAAAGAAAATCATAAGGATCTTATTTATTCATTTGTACTCATTTTTAACTGATTTTACATAGAAATGTAGTCCTCTCGAGAAGAAAACTCAGAGTTGTTTAGTTAGACGACAAGTTTACTCTTGATGCAATGTTTATTTATTTGCCTCTTATAGGCGAATACAACCGTACGTCTTGAGACTTAACTTAAGAAGGAGATACAACATATTTTTTATCATAAACGCCAACATACATCCCGAAAAATCACCGATTAACTTAAAAAACAACAACGATTTGACAACATTCACGCATTATATTCGCTGTTTTAATATATTCCGAGAGCAATAGGTTTTCTGAGACAATCACTTAAGGCCATGGCACATAGAAAAACTTAAGACGTGAGATTTAAGCAGTAAGCAAATTCACCAATCACAGTAGAGACTGTAAGATCATAACGCAAGCAGTAACGAATCCAACATGTTGATTTCCTTACTGCTTAAGTCTTACATCTTAAGTTTATCCATGGTGTCATGGTTTTCATTCAATATCAAATACGTTTCTTACAGAAACAAACCATAAATATATAAATTATGAGTATTTTTTTAATTATCTAAACAAATCAAGTTTATATCAGTATTAATAAAGTACAATATTTAATTTCCAAAAAATAAGGGGATATCTCTTTAGAAGATCTATATCATCAGTATCGATGATTTTCTAATACATTTTTTAGCAAAACATGTAATGAATTTACAATAAGATGAGTGTAACAGAAATATTCTTGAATAAAAAACGCTTTTCATATGATCGTTGTAAAAATGTTTAAGTAACTTGAGGGAATTATTATTGAGGGAGTAAAAAGCACAAAGCGGGATTATGTTTATTTAATTATCGGTCGGCGTTTCATTGAAGTCGCGACTGGACGATTAATCGCGACACGCTGTCGCGTGAGAATTATGACACCGTATTCGTCCTTACGCGCGATTAAACCTGACAGAGACAAAGACGCGCGCGGAGAGGAGGGAAACTTTGGCGGTTGAGACGCACGCGATACCTCGGATGGAGTTGATATATTATCGATGGCGAAGATAACCTAGATAAGCGTCCGAACGTCCCTATATTAATCGCCAGGTGGCACGTGATGGATGCGATAGCGCTCCAGAAGGTTCGCGCGGGCCTCAGACGCACCATGCAGCCCCGGCCTTAATTACAATACCGATGGCCCACGTCTTACGTTATACCGATATTCGGCAGGGCGTGTTATTAATCGCCAATTACTCAACCCCGCAGATCCAATTTAGAGCGACCGAAACTACGAAAGTCATTGGCTAATGCTCGAGCTGCGGCGACGAGATATAATGGGCGCGGAATCTGGTCTATCATAATTAAGAGATCGGTCGATACTTTTCAAATCCAGGCATCGGACACCTTATTTCACCGTACAGTTGTACTCTTTGATCAAGACGCTTGCATTAGCAGTCTACGGAAACGATCGACAGATTTAGCGCACTTTCTATCGGATGTGTGATTACGCTCCGACGATCACGCAATTCGTACACGTGACCGAATAAAGCCTCGGGAATTAATCGATTCTCTCTTCGGAAGACGGGTCGAATTCGTCAATGTGGCTGGAAGAGGTGTAGGAGAGACGAGGAGACGAGACTAGCGGGTCTGGTTGGCAGCGAACTGCCCTTAGCACCCCCGACTAACAGGCGAGCCGGTGCTAGGTCGCTGATTGGTGGCAGTAATTAACGTCCGGTCCTGATCTAGCGGCTCTGTGCAGCGTACCAAACACGTCCACTGCCTCGTCGTGCTACATAGATCATTGTTGCGCGAGCTGCCGTGGTTAGAGGAACTCCAGCCAGAAGCAGTACGAGGAGGCTGCGGTTTCAATAGATGCCCGAACGTTGTAGCGGATTAGCATACTGGCCCCGACCGCAGTGGAAACTGGGTTAGGTTTTAGGAAGCGCTCTCACCAATGTGGGGAAGGAGCCGCTCTACTACGTCATTGGTTAACGAAAAGCCTTCCGCTAAAACTTCCCTTCGAGCGCACCCTCCGAAATCCACCTCGCATCCCACCGCAACGAATTGGTCTTCGAGAACGCGATAGGAAAATTCTCCAATGAACCCCTCAAGTTGTTATTTAACAAAGTCGATGCCACGCCCTTGGCCTTTTTAGTGCCGCGTGTGAGAATAGAGGAATTACGAGCCATTCGTGCTTATCGCTAGCAATCGCTTTAATTTGCGTTTCACTTATTATTACGTCAGAGAAAGTATCACTTTTATGCCATTTTATATATGATTCAATTAATTAATCTTTTGTTTCCCAGTTGAATTTCAAAACAAATCCAACAGTTTTTGAATACTCACGTCATCGTTCTCAAGTGTTCGCAATAATGAGAAATTATAATTCCATTAGTGACAAATATCGTGATTAAGTGCAAAGTTCACTAATTTCAGACATTATTAAATAGCATCGGATAATGCACGTTAGAAAATTCCGTCAACAATATACTCTCGAGGACCAAAATTCAACTTTAACAAAAGTTAAACGTGGTACAATTTGCTTGCACAGCCAGACATTTGTGAAGAAACGTTCGTTTCAGTTCGTTCAAAAAAACGTAAAACCATACGACCGGCATAACAAACTAACGGAATGCGGACGTCTGAGAATGATTTAACGCCTGTCGTTTACAACTCGAATGGTGATTCGCGTTGTTCGAGATTCATCTTTACCGTCGGAAAAACGGCCGTTTTCGAGTCGCGGTCGCGGGAGGTTCGAGCACTAACGAGCAAACACACTTCCTCTCTCGTTGGTATGCAATCGCCCGATTCACCACGACGACGCGGTGGCGGGAGTGCCGTGGCTGTGTTGGTGCAGCTAGGGGTTGCATGGCAGATTGCAGAGGAAGGTAGTGCTCGGAGAGTTGGGGGAACCACGCTCCACAGTAATGACGGCAGTACTTAGGGAAGCGGGCTTAAACCAGTACCCAGATATCGAACGAGTTAGCGATACGTTAACGATTCCCGACCCCGGTGTCACACATCCGCGTTGGTAGTACCGGAACGAGAAGCGGAGATGGCGAGTGTACGGCGACTGATAACGATAGACGTACATGAGGATTAACGCTCCTTCGATGTGATCGATTAGGAAAGATAATGCGGTGTGTATTTGTCACATTAAATTATTATATTATTAATATTAAGTTATAAATTTTAATATTAAATTATTTTGATGAAGTAACATACGTTCGTCGATTTCAATAAATTCAAGCGATGCATATTTTCAATATAGATAGGTAAATATATATGTATACATACATGTATATATAAATCTGACATTACATTTTTTTTTAAGTTATGGTACATGTGTGACTTTTAATCCTTGCTAACATTATATCCCATCGGAGCTGACAAATCTATTGAACTTATTCATAAATTTTTTTATTAAAAATATCGAACTTCCATTTTTTTATGTCATATATCTTCAAAAATTTGGATTATTTTTATTAAAATATACTTAGTGTTCATTGCTCTTTTTGTTCTTTCAAATTAATTAGTGCCTTTTAATTAACATAAATTAAATAAGTTTTACAGTCTAAGTATCAATCACTGTATTACAAATTTTAACATTAGCTCCGGAGGGTTACTTATTGAAACTTTAATCATATTGTATAATTTTAACAATTAATAGGTATATTAAGGAAGGTGTTAAGTAATTCACGATTATAAACATTTTTCGTGCATGTTTTGTGTGTGTGTGTGTGTTTTTAATTAAAACATATTTAATATAATTTATTAATATTATTAAAATACGGATATATTCAATTTAATTTATATCTGTTTTTATGGAAAATAGATTTAGCATGTTGCTAGTACGAATACTAAATTCTCATTAAAATTTAATGAATATTTTGAGGTTACGCAAAGGATTTTCATTTCAGTAAGTAAAACTTTAAATCTCTGCCTCTTTCTCTTTCTCTCTCTCTCTCTCTCTCTCTCTCTCTCGCTTTCTCCCCTCAAAAATTCGCTTAGTATTTGAAGGATTAAGCTCTTCTACGGAAGAAGCGCACCTTCCCACTTCTCTCAGGCGTTCATTAATTATTTAACACATTACTCGATGCCATTTCGTGTCCGCGGACTGCGGAACATATTTTCTGGAAAATGCAGCGACGAGGAAGTTTGAAAGGATCGCGGAAAGCACGCTGATTATCAAAGAGTTCTCCACCTTCATCCAATTAGGTCGCCCGATAAGAATGACATAGCATTTTATTAAGTTCGCCATCTTAAAACGCGATTTTATATCATTAACATAGTGCATGAATAGTACAATCATGTATGAGTAGAGAACGTTTACGATCTATAGGCGTAAACCTTCGGTATAGTAGACGAGGTCAAACCGGTGACAAAGGCCACAGGGTGGACTCCTGTAAACAGCTGAAACAGCAACCGCCAGTGCTGTTAACTCCACCCTCCAACGTGAACAGCTTGACACTGCAAAGCGATTCCCATAACTTTCGCTTTCTCATCCTTATTCGATCGTTCTTAGAAAATACTACTGTTATATATCGACTGTTATATACTGAATTGTGTGTTAAATCGTCCGAAGAAACAAGATTTCCTCAAATCGATAAACTCCATTTACAGTTTCGTGCTTGGCTGAATTTATCGTCGTCATGTTGCTATCACGTAATCATTATTATTATCATTAATGGCTATCATTATACTTTTATAATTCTTGTCGGAACATTTTCATACACACACACACACACACACACACGCAGGATGTTTATCATCCGCAATTGGGACACACTACAAGATTAAGCGTTTTATCCCAAATCTATCAAGTCTAATTATTTGTTGATCTGCAGCGTAGTTTTAATCAATAAACTATTTTTTTAAATTATTTATAATAAATTTATAACATTTTATTTATAACATTATTTATGACAAGTTTTCAAAACGCTCTCCATTTTGCTATGTGCATAACGACGCGCACCGCTTGATTGTTTCTTACGAGGCCATTTAAAATATTTTATTTATAAGAATCCGGTAGAAATCGAAGAAGAAATGATGGCCCAATTACATTCCGCTTTCGCAACTGTAGATGAAGAGATGCTAGTGAAGTACAAACGACATAATTCGTCGAGCGTTATGCATACAATGAATTGGACACTATTTTGAAAACTTATATAAATAATCTTATAAATAATAATGTTATAAAGTTATTATAAATAATTTAAAAAAAAATAGTTTATTAATTAAAACTACGCTGCGGATTAACAAATTATTAGGCTCGATTCGGAATAAAACGCTTAATCTTGTAGTGTATCCTGATTGCGAGTGGTTTTTTTAATCCAAAAAATTATTTGCTGTTTACATCAGAGTGGCTTTAAATTATCGCATTGCGCGAGATATAGGAAACAAAATCAACTAGCAAGTGATCGATGTGATCGGCTGGATCAATGATAAAGGTATTGTTCTCTATCCCTCTCTCTCTCTCTCTCTCTCTCTCTCTCTCTCTCTCTCTCTC
>NW_017295653.1:2812894-2820725 GCF_001594075.2 Trachymyrmex cornetzi
GGCGGGGGGAGGGAGGAGGGATGCCAGGTGCGTACATAGGCTTAATACCGCATTTCCAAGCAATAGGAAACGATCAATAGCGTTTAACCGCCCTTCGGACCGGTTAAACCGATTCCGCTTTCGACGGATTGAACGTTTGCGCTCGGCAACACCGAAATTCGATTATGATCGCACCCTTTTGCGTTATAATCGTATTACACGAGAATGTGTAAAACGGGCGTTTTCCTTTTTTTTTCCTTTTTTTTCGTTACAATCCCGTCGGATTTTTGTCCTGTGTCGTTTCTGTCGTGTGCAATAGTTAGTGTTACGCGAAAAATACGACGAATTGTAGGCAGAACAAATGGTAATTAAATCAGCGATATCTACCGCGAGTCAGAGAGGGCAGCGGTTTCGGATGAACTTTTACCGAATGCGACGACAGCAGGGGGATGAGAAACAGCCGGAAGTCACGACCCCATTGTTGGGGTCGGCATTAACATATAAATAAACTCGGTCGTCGAGCTCTACTCGGTGTTAGACAGCTTTGCAACTTTTTTAATAAAAGGGAAGCTCCTCGGCGTCCGGTTGCTCGAACTGTCCGAATGGCGATTAATTATACGTCACGCAGATACTGTCTTTTGACCGCATATCCTATTAGGTATATGAATTGGAATTGCTCTGAACAAATGCGTTTCTCTTAATTCTTTACTGTTGAAGTGCACTTTTGAAACATAAAGTTTAAATTGCGCTTGCAAGACAAGAGTATACGTATATTCTTTCTTTCCATACAAACAATTATATTTTATAAATTCTTTCTGTCTTTTTTTCTTTCTCTTAATCTTTTCTATTCTTTGAAGGATTCATTGATATTTTAATTGTAAATTTTTGTAGGTAATTTTTAATCCGTAAAAAATAAATAAAATACAATCTGACTTCCATACGACAGTAAAAACTCATTACTAAATCCTTGACAAGTATACCTATACAAGTATAGAATTTTTTCAGATTTTTATATAATTCGAAGCAATAAAAATGTTTGCTATTTTTTGAAGACTTTTATTACTGATGGAAGAGTATATAAAATTCATGTTGCCGGTGAAAGGTATACTGAGAAAAAATTTATTAAATTTTAGTAAATATTTCTTTGAATAGTTCTAATGGAATATTTAATGTAAACATATATTTATTAGATACAAGAACCATTAGTTTGATTTCATTATCATTTTTTTTCATTTATCTAAATATTTATTTACTAAATATTTATTTATGTATGTAAGTATTCTGCTATAAGTAAGGATTATTCAAAAAAATATATTTATAAAAATTTAATAAATTTTTTCTCAGTATTAATAATTTATAACTTAGTAGTTTAGTATCTATTAGAAACACGAAATTTGTGAACTTGATAAGAATCAATGAGATTCTACTTTAAAATCTCATTATACATTTTTATTTCAAAACGTAATTCAGAGTGTGTATACGCGTTTAAATACCGGCTGGTTTCAATAGATTGTATTATATGTATATAGATATACCATGCTGTGTATACCAACTTCTCTACTATCTAATCCTCTTTGAGTTGTGTCTATCTCGCAACGCGAGATGAGGGAGAGAAAGAGAGGAGGGTGTGAGGGAGAGAAAGAGAGGGGGGGGGGGGGAGAGAAGGAGAGGGAGGGAAAAAGAGGGAGAGAGAGCATCCGTTATCGTGGTAGATACGCGTGAACACGCATATTTAGCTTGGCGTTTGTTGTTCGCGAACGTGCGTGCGATGTGAGGGTGTTCGCGAGATCGTAATGCGCGCAACACGTGCGAGTGTGACTCGTATGTGGCCACAATCAGCTACACGCACACGCGGCACACATCCAATGGCTGCTAATTATTTTATCAGCGTTTCTCTTTGACGGATCTCGAATCCTCCTCGCATTTACACGAGATATACGTAATGAATTTGCACCACCATGCATTGAGAACCGATTGATAATTCGATCTCAAGTTGTTTGGAATTTCGTCATGAATTGTTTAACGTAGTAATGGGTCCCCTCGATAGATTCATTTTAATATCCGTAATTAATTTTCGAGAACTGTTCATTACATAGTAATTCCTTAAAAGCGAAAAAATTCTGTAATTATTCACTTTATTACTATGGAATAATTCACTTATTAATGACTGATTAAAAGCAAAAATTAATTGGCAAATCTAAAATTTAAAAAAAAAACGATACAAATATTACTTTTTACTTTGTGTATATAAAAAATCATGTTTTACATTACAAATAACATAATTATGATATTTCCCATATGAAAAAGAATCGACGTAGATATTTTTAAAGATTACTATTGTCAGTTAAATTGCGGAGTGACGACAAATTAGTTCCACCGCCATTTAGTGCCTTTGGTCTTTGATTAAAAGCTCTTCTCTCTGTGTCTCGTTTTGTCTCTGTACCTCTTTCGCGAGTTTCGCCAACCACGCAATTTTTAATCGTCCTAGCTCCAACTCGCAACGCTGAATGGATGTAGAGGAAAGGGAGGGCATATCGAGGACAATTTGTGTTACAAATAGGCTGAGGACAGCGTAATAGGTAACAAGAAGAAAACTAAGCGATCGCATTAATTGTGTCCGAGGGAAGAAGTTTTCCCGCACGTCCCTTTCATCTCTAACGATCCTCGGGGAGAACAAGGAGAGAAAGGGCGGTAATAGAAAAAGAGTTATTTCGGTCGGCTGCTGATTCCGCTAAAATCCTCCGTAACATGAAACCGGCTAAACGCAAAGAAAATAATCGGTTCCTGCGATTTACTTGTAAAAGGCTAAAATACAATCTTAAAAACGTTTCTTTTAGTTTTATCAACTATTTTTGCGACGTTTTTGCATTTTTTCTCTTAAAATTATTGCGTATTTATTATTATTATATTTTATGTTATCATATTGCATAATGCAGTGTTGGAATTTACTTGCACATTTCGGCCGATTTTCAACTTGGTTCCTGTTCCCTACTTCATCAACCCGGATTGGTGAAGTAGGGGACAGGTACCAAGTTGAAAATTGGCCGAAATGTGCAAGTAAATCCCAGTACTGGCATAATGAATTTTGTTAGAATAATTATTGTACATACAATAAAATAGAATATTTTATTTTTAATATAAAAACAAAGGAATAATAAAGATTACCATGACCTGTTAATTTTTTATCGATAGATGATGTATACAATAATAGATATTATAACTTTTATTAAGTTATATGAGAATACTTTTGTCATAATGATGTTAATATTAATAAGATATAATAAGTTTTACAAGTAGTCTTTTCTGATGAAATAACATATTACAATTTACTGTCATTGGTATTAACTTCATTTGTTGGCATGGCGAGATCTGGCGTAATTAGGCATTCTATGGTGAATCATTGTGAGAATCCAGTAACTGATCCAGTAATCTTTGTCGGTTATGCTAATTAGCGTTGATGTACTGCGTTCTTCAGAGCTGTTCTGTTATAACACGGCCAGTCTCGTGTCTGAGAGACAGGATAGTATCAAATTTCAATTCGCATCTCGGCGAATCAATACGCGTTTCATATTCAATCAGGCAATTAACGTACACGCAGTTTCGCGTTGGTAGTTTTAGGAAAGGACGAGCGTCGACAGGACCGCCTCCATTCGGTGGGTTTAGGCATTGCCGGACTATTTCCTACTGAAATATTAATTGCAACGCGATAGGATAGCCAACGTCCATCGCGATATCCATCGCGTGATTGCTACGGCGAATTACGGGCGGAGTTCTTGCGTAGCGATCGATTCGCATTAAAACCTGATTCGTGTCGGATTTTACCGTCACAGTCGATAAAGGCATCGATTTGCTGTAGAAGATTCAAATCGCTAAAGGCAACGAATAATTGATTAGCAAAGCGAACACAATCTGATAAAATAGAATTTATTTCCATGAATTATTTTTAAAAATAGTCAATTATATGGTAATATGTAGATTGAACATATTTGACGAGATTATTATAATAAACTGAATACTAATACCAGTAAAAATTAAATAGCGTTATTATTTTAATAAACAGTGATAAAATTGAACTTACTTAAAATTATATGTGCAAAATTAAGTGTAACCGTAAAATGTTTAGCTCTCTTATTAATTAATTGTAATTATTAGAACAATCAAGAGGAAAATATGCTCTTAAAAAATTCAGATTTTCATTTCAGATATTACTTAAATTATTTATAATGGCGAAATAGAATAAATGTAATAAAATATATTTGTATTGTATTTTCATTTTTATAGTTATTAATTAATCTTATAGCATCTAAAAAACGGAAAGATTAAATTAAACACATGCATGCATACATAGATTTAATATTGAGCTAAAAGTTTAATTGTTCTAATTTTAAATTTGATTATAAATAAATGATGAACTTTTCACTTAAATTTTTAAACAAAAAGCTTTGACTATTTGATCGTAAAATTTTTATATATTAAAAAATTGTATTCGACATCAATTTATGGTGCGAATTAAATGTCACTATTTCCTAAACATTGTAATTTTTTGTTTTTATATTAACAGAAGGTTTTTCAGTCAAGTGTGTTGAAAGCGTCGTTTTCAAAATCACTATTTAACAATGTTGATAACTCCTTTCTTGATAACGTTCAATGTTTTTCCGTTGCTGCAGCATACTTTATTATTTTAATTAATAAGATTAATTTATTTTAAGCACTTTAGGTCCTGTTTATTATTTTAATAAGAAAAAATTAATCGTAATCTTAAAAAAAGCAACAATGTAAAATGTATAATAAAATAGGTAAAATATGTATGAAAACATTGTTCACGTATGTATTTATGAATTAAATATGCAAAAAAAATATGCTATAACATATAGACTCAAAATGTGGGGATAATTTTTTTTTCTCTAAAATAAATTTATATCTCTTAATTTCATTATTGGTAAAATAAAAAGATATGTCGTAGCACATTTTCGTTAACGATAAGTCATATTTTCACAATATTCTTATTTAGTTTTATAATAGAAGTTATATACAATATTATAGTTAAATAAATTTAAATTATTTACTCTCTGCAATATTAAATTGTAAAAAATAACGATCATCTGAAAATTTTATAGAAAAATAGAGAAACTTTCAAGTTGCTTCTATCTGACGTATTAATTATTTGTAAAAATATCCAGAATTTTATCTTATTTTAAGGGTAAAATGTTAATCTAAATTTAAATAAATAGCATTAGTAGGTCACATAAATTAAATATGAAAAATACACAGCAACTATTCAGAAGTCCATAAAAATGATGCTATGGTGTTGACAGGAGTTTCTGCCTACAAGTCGTTTACCTCGAGACCGTAACCCCTTTACGACGCGGCCATTGTTACGAGCAACAGTTTCGTTCTCCTCGAGTCTCGAGTTCCATCGCGATAATAATCTGAGGCGTCGTGAGGAGGTCGATGATGGAAGCGAAGGGGGTTGGCAAGAGAGAGAGAGAGAGAGAGAGAGAGAGAGAGAGAGAGGCGGGGGAAAGCGAAGTCGCGGTAGTCCATGCTCTCGCGCGATGCCGCTGGGGAGGGTTGAGAGGGTGTCGTGGGAGGGTGGGATCTGGCGAATTGTTTTAATAAAGCGGCCGCGGAACGTAGGACGGTGGTTGAATCCGGTAATTGACTTGGAAGCTCGTGCGCCGGGGGAACGGCGCGCGAGGGAAATATTCAAATTCCTTCATTACTCGCTCAAAGAATCGCTAATGCTGGACGGAATCGCGCGGAATATTATTATTCCACTATTTTAACAGTTCCTACCGACCGTTGTGACGTTCGTCGAGGTCGAAGCGATAAAGGCGGACAGTTAGGGGGAGATAAGTGCATCTTTCCTTTTTCCTTTCTTTTTTACTCGATTGTCGATTGTCTTCTAATATACAATACATTTAATTGTTATGATTAGAAAACTATGTCATCAAACTAAAACTTTCTACGTTTTTTTATTAGAATGTGTGTCAAGTTTTAAAAGCCTTATTTCTAAACAGTTAGCATATTAATTAATTGAAGTAATACCTTTTTATTTTAATACTTATTATGCTTACGAGTAATAGCACAATACTATGCACTACGCGTAATTTTAAATGTGTACATAATAATTGTTTTCACTATGTAGTAAACTCTTAATCGACCTTACTTTGTTGTGTTTTCTCATTCCCTCTCTTTTTCTTTCTCTGATATTATTTTCTGCTATTTTGTATCCCTTTCCCTTTCTCTGCAGCTTATTCTTTGTTTTTATTTAAAAGAAGTTCCGAAGGAACGATGACGATGCTCGAGAAAACTGGGTTATTGTAAGCACCGGTACTCGAGCATATCTTACATTAATCTTCGAGCAAAGGCAAATTGTTAATTGAATGCGAAACGAAATTTGTCCCCTTTATCCCTTCTCTCATTCTCTTTATCGCTGTTATATCACTGACGAAGGTTTGCGAAAGGTCGTCTGGAGGAGAGGTCGGACTTCTCGCAGATCCACACGACGCCAACGATCTTATTATCCCGGCCTGTGAGTATCCACGTGAGTGCCACTCATGGAGACTCGGAAAATCCCAAGCAATGTCGAACTCTCTTCCAGAATATCTTTTGACCTACAGAATCGTACCAGACATTGCGATAAATCTTTCGCACGTTTTTTTCTCGTATATCATCCTTAGTGCAAATCCTTTGCAAATAAAAAAGTATGCAATAAGAATAATATTCAATAAATTGCGTTACGTCATCGTAATTTCTGGAAAGTGTTGATTTAACGAATAGCTATAAACTGAATCAATATACTGGTGCACATTTTCGGCAAATACGAGTGAGTGACGTTTTAGCATGTAAATTTGTCAAATTGTCATGGAAATTTAGAAATTATTGACTAATTCCCAGCATTAAATGTAGCAATAAATGTATCAATTGAATATAACAATTGTTCAACGTTAGTTCATTATTTTGCTTGCAATACCATCGCTGATATTAATTATTTGTGTAGTAAAAATTTGTGCATCTTGTTATTCCTTAAAACGTGCGGTACACAAAACGATAAAAATTTAATTTTCACTTGCAACCTACAAAATAAATTTGGTTTTACGAAAATAACCGTGGTATTATGATAAAAAAAGGTATTGTATTTCAAGAGTCACATATCAAAATTTTCATTTTCCAGAAGAGAGAAAGATTATGTTTGAGCAAAACGAATTATATTCGTATGAAATATTGCTTTACACAATGATATATGTGTGGCTGATAAAAAATATAAATTAAAACATGTCAGTACATTCTCAAATTTCCAATTTCATTTAAATTTCAATTTTTTTAGCCAACAGATACGCGTTATGCTTTAATTGAAGCTTGTTGTAAACAATTAATACATGTGAAATATGAAGAGATAATAGTTTACGTGTAGATATGTATATAGTTCATTTCTTTGGTATTTCATTTGTTATTTATAGAAAAACGTCGATTTATAGATATATTATACATATAGAAGCAGCATTTTGTTATATGGGTAACACACGCAACGTATCTGCGAATTAATATTGTAGTGAAAGAAATAATAAGAATTATCTATATAAATTGTTTTATATTACACGTTCATTTTCTAATAAAATTTGTGAAATCACATCAATGACACAGAGCTTTTGCACCGTATATATCACTACGTTTACACGACTCGATTTACGCCGAAGTTATAACATCGATGTTATGAAACTGGCTAATCACAGTCATTCCATTCTTCAGAGGAATAGCTATGATTGGCCAGTTTCATAACATCGATATCATAACTTCGACGTAAATTGAGCCGTGTAAACGTAGTATATGTCTTGATAGTTGTATTATT
>NW_017295653.1:2820973-2863480 GCF_001594075.2 Trachymyrmex cornetzi
GGGAGAGGCTTTGTAAAGAGGGTGGAGAGAGGAGGAAGGGAAGGCGAGAGGCGAGTTGAAGTAGAGCGGTGGGGACAGGGGGTCGGTTGGTTAATCCCTTTTCGAATTTCCACGGACGCTCTCTCGGCCGCAAATTGCCGTACAAACCGTCGGAAATCGTTCGCGAAGCGTTAATAATGCAATTTAATTTTAATAACGAGCGATATCGGAACGTCGGCTGGCCGGAAAGACGAGCTGCGCATCACCTCGACAAGAAAGCGACGAATCGTTCCTTTGTGACATTATGTTGCAATCAATCAGTACGAAATTAATATTATTTTAGTAAACCAAGTAGCAACTTTTCTACCAATTTCTATAATTAATATTTCTCCTTTTATTCACTTATTAGTATACAAATCTAGTTCAGTTATTTACATACTTATTTTAAATTATTATTCCTTTATGCTTTTCTCTCTCTCTCTCTCTCTCATTATTTATTATATGTAGTTATTTATTAAATTTCTTCCGATTATTATGTCATATTTTTATTATATCTTGTTTGATTATTTGTATATTATATGTTGTTTTATATTATCTCTATTACTTTGTATATATTATGTACTTATTTATATTTACAAGTGTACTATGTATTTCTTATAAATATCTTGCAAAAAAAGTTTTCTTTAATATAAACAAATAAGATATATACCTAGAAATGTCATACGATCAAAATAATGTCACATCAATGATCAATTCTTTGTCTATATGATCCCTAATATAAATTTATTATTTCTTTACAGACCCATAGTAAATAGGGTCCAAAATTAGCACAACATACTTTCAAAGCTTGGCGCTTCGAGTTGTATAGTTTGTAGTAAGTGCAGGAAGGTCTCACCGATCTTTGGTAAATCAGTGCGCGCCGCGTTCGGATTATCAGCGGGTTTGGAACCAGCAGAGAGCGGCAGGTCAAACGGACCACGGGGTTAATTCGCGTTAATTCAGGTAATTAGTCCGCATAATTAAAGCCACGATGTTTGCATACTGAGGTGAAATATATATACAGAGAGAGAGAGAGAGAGAGAGAGAGAGAGAGAGTCGGAGAAAGAGAGATAGAGAGCAAGGAATCTAGAAGTTAATCCGATTTCATATCATAGATTTGCTCTTCGACACAAAAAATTCTTTTTACGCACTCTAGTTAAGAAAACAGTTACCAAATTCATATTTTGATCAGAAATTTTTTTTACATTAAATTTATCAAATTCTTGATCTCAAAACAATCTGAGAATCTTTGAATTTTTTAAAATTATTAATCAATATTAAATTATTAATCAACATTAAATTATTAACAACTCGAGTTAGGTATTGAATATATATAGAATTCACGTTCTACTTCTTACGCGTGCAGGTATATATTTGAAAACCGTTCAAAATTTTAAAAAACTTCTCAGAACAAAAAATTGAAGGAAAAGTAAATTAATTATAAAATAATTAATTTAATGATATTTTCCAAAAGTTAACCGGTTTATATCAGAAAACTTCTTCAAATAATGGTCGTCAATGAGATACCTTCTTTATAATGATTTTCAACGCGAATAACCTTTATTATCAACTAAATTTTTTGTTTTATGAATAAGTATATAATTTTTTTATAGTTATACATCAAAAGTTATTAGCACGATCGATCAAACAAATAACGTATGTAATTTGCTAGTTTGGCACAACGGGAGCATAATCCCTTCACTTTCGGAGTTTCTTCGCTCTCGATGCGGGACAAGGGGAAATGCTATTGTGGTGCTAGGAATTGCTTCTTATATACGGTTAATATACTCTCCTTAGTGCGAATTTGGTTCTTAATACAAGCACACCAAGTCGTGCAGACGCTCGTAAAGCGGTATTATGAGTTACGAGCCAGCGGGATTAAGGCCGATCAAGCTCTTGTAATTCCATCGGTGGCGTGCTCTGCGCTTTAACTCTTTGTCGTACACTATCAGAATTTTTCATTGTCACTCACGATACTAGATATTTGGCAGATATTCGTTGGTTAACGTATAACCGGCTGACGTAAAGCAAAGTTCGTCATTTCGGGGATACAATCTTGATCATAAAATATAAAATATCTGTTATAATACATACTTCGTTTTAAGTATCAGAAAAACAATTTTAATTTTTCCCATATATATATTCAATAGAACCGAATAAGATTTAAACACGTTACAAATAGAAATTAAAACGCTCATTAATCAGCAAATGCATTTTATTTAAAAACAATTTTATATATACTTTAATTTAAAAAATTTACAATATTGCAAATTATATTAAAGGGATTTGGGACATTCTGTTGTGTGTGTGCGTTGATAGAAAAATGACACAAGTAAAAGTTAATATTTTCTAAATAAAGGGCAGTGGTGTGTAGTCCTAAAAATAAAAGTACCCTGGCAGTTCTTTGAACAAAGGTTTATCAGATTTTTAAAACACCAATCTGCAACATGTGGAACGAACAAGTAAAAAAAAAAGGGAAATGTAATCTTTTCATATAGGATTCGCGACGCGTGGCGTCACCGCGCATTGGCTTAGACGTTTAATTTTTTTATTTGAAAACTACAGCGAATATCTCAAAATGTTATGAGACATTTTTGTTCCTCTTAAACCCTTCTATGCCCTCAAAGCGGCGCGTATTTCTGAGACACCATGATTGGATTCTTTGGTTAACACACCATGTTATCATGTCGCAATTTAAATTTCAGTAAATACTTCTCTTTCTTCTTAACATTTTATTACACATACATAAAAAATTACTTTTAAATAATTATTATAGAAGGAGCCTTGGGTGTGTGTGTGTGTGACGTCGCACCGCCAGGCTTAACTTCTGAAAAAAGTACCCTGGCATCGCCAGGCCCCGCCAGGACTCGACTACACTACTGATAAAGGGAAATCGATTCTGAAGACTTATCTATTTTTGTGAAAAAATGACACATTTTTAGCTTATTCGCTTACATGGAAAAGTGTCATAAGTCATAACTCTAATGAAGAATCGAATTTACAGTATACTAGGATTGTTTAAATTTAGCAATGCTTAAATTTTAAATAGTTATATGATATAGTTTTAAAGAAAAATATGTTACCTATGAAATTTATAAAAAAGGTACAGTTATAGAAATTATATATTCTTTATCCTAATTGAAACAATGTTCAACTTCACAATTTTCATATGTTCGACTGAATGTTGCTAATTTTGTAATATGTCACTTTTTTATCAACGCGCAGTGATTTTACATAATAATTATATAACAATTATAATCAAATCAACGCGCATAAGTGTTGATGCTTGAATGTAATTAAAACGTAGAGAATTATAATCCTATATAATTCTCTCTCTTTTTCTCTTTCTCTCGCCCTCTCTCTCTCTCTCTCTCTCTCTCTCTCGTAGTAATAACGAGAAATAAAGTCCATATATCAAAATGATAGCGTGTGACGCGGGATTAACCGTATCGCCTACGGCAATTGCATACTGTGCATTGCACATGTGAATTCAAGTCGTGTCTTCGTTTCCATGATTCTGACTATATAAATAATAAAAAATATGATCCCTTTTCAGAGATTATGACGTGAAAACGTGCAATTATAGAATATGGAAACGGTTATAACGATGCCTTATTTGTCTGCTTTTAATTACATTATGTCAGTGTTGTTCTATTAAAGTTAATGTATGTATTTAATACATACATAAATACATACACCCATACAGAAATTAGATTTAAGTTATAATATAGTAGCAAATAACAATACTCTAAATTTAATTAAACTAATTATACATAAGGAAATTTTTATATTCACTGCTATTTTATCATTAAGCAAATCAATGAAATTGTTCAAGGGAAAAACTTTATATTCTTTTTAAATTATATTAAATTTTGAGAAATTTTTCGTTTATGCGTTTGACTTTGGATTATAAATATTTTTATTTAATATTTCGGAATGTAACGAGAGATTCTTTTGATTCTTTCAGATTTTCGAAGTTAGCGTGATATATGTGCCTGTGACAGTGCATGTATAATAAAGAAGAGAAATCATATCTATGACAGATATGATTTTTTCTAGAGTCACATTACTTTTTACTTCTCTCTTCTTTTTTCATTTTTTTATCTTTAAAAAATATCGTCTTTGCTCGAAGTTCATATGCTGCATGTGGCGCAGGTGAGCGCAGCAGGCGAGATCAAAAGATTTCGGTGGGTGAGGAGACAGAATCAGAAAAGTGGAAGGAAAACCGTGGACGGATAAGGGTTGAACAGTGAAGCGGAATGAATTGCTTCCGTGCAGACGGCGGCGTTCTGTAACTGATAGCTCTGTCTTCATTTCTTTCTGACACGACAGTCTCGTTTCCTCCTCTCTTATTGTCTCCTTTGATTCTTACTAGCTCTCTATATCTTTTACTCGCGTTCCACGTTCTGGAAGCAGCCAAGAGCAAGGAGCGGAAGGAGAACGAAAAAGAAACGGTAAAGGATCGCATGCGTAAAAAATTAAAAACCTGTTCAGTCTTACAAGTTTACGACTGAGTTTGTCTAAGGTCGATTATTATTGATTAATATTCTACATGATAGATTTCTTTTTAAAATCTTGCGATATTTGACAACGTACGTCAGCTAATATTAATTACCAAAACTACATGCTATATTAATGATTAATATTTTTAATTTATTTCATTGGCAATCACACGAAGAGAATTTTTTATTGATAGTTATTATTTATTAGAAAACATAGTAACTATAACAAAATTGCTACATTCATATTTCGTTCAGAGTGAAATAAAAACACTCATACATATGCAGCTTAATAACTCGTGCGTTAAAAACTCGTTATTCATTCTTGATTAGATTGAGCGAATAAATGTAGATAAATGATGATATACTTTTATTAATGTAAACTTCGCCTTTTCAACCGTAACATGTTATCATACGTATTATAATATGTCCCGTGAGCAAGGTAAGTCAACAAAGACTTTATAAATTTCATAAATTATGTATATGTGAAATATATAAACCATAAAAATAGTTAAATCTTATTTTAGTAAAGAGAAAGAGAGAGAATTGATATATTTCTCAAAAATATTTCGATTAAAATTTGTTCATGATAATTTCATTATAAATACCAGTGTTCGTCTCTAGGTACTAATAATTTCAAGTATGTGCCACATTTATGTCAAAGATTATGTTGAAAGCATTACTGAGATTATTAAACAAAGCAAATAATGAAAAAGCGTATAATTGCAACGAAATCGCACGAAGCATCGGCCGAGCTTAAAGCCGGGATGATCCCGTGTAATGAACAATTTCTTGTTTAACGAATTTTCTGGCGAGTTGTATTTTTTCATTCTATCCATTCTTTTGCACATCCACCCAAATACTATACGCGAAAGAGGCCTCGTAGAATCCGAAATGAATCCGCAGATAGGTATATAAATATCTGTCGAGGGGTTTAGAGGAATAGCGAAGAGAGAGAAAGAGAAAAGAGAAAGGGAGAGAGTATAGGGATATGTATTTAATATGCAAATTAAAGAAACGAGATTATGTCATGCGGAATGTGGCGTGTGATATTTCAAAGCTGGCCAACCTGAGGATTATATCCTTGCAGCCCACCTGTATCAGTATTATGTAAATCTATGCACTCGCGCCTAGCAGCTCCGAATACACTTAATATCTTATTTTTTGTACGTCCGATAAATTTGACTGTGAATCCTTTGAGGGGAGTCTATTCATAAATAGTATTGAAGTTTTGTTCAACATGTAACAAATTTTAAAAAAATTGCAATATAAATCAGTCATGTCAGTTTATAGTTTATATTTGCTGAAGTCAGTTGATTTATATATATTCTGTATTCGTTTCTCTCTTTCTCTCTCTCTCTCTCTCTAGCGAGAAATATATTGTCCTCGTAACAAAGTTTGTGTTATGGTCTCAGCTTAGTATCGACGAAAGGCGATAAAATTTAGCCGAGAATGGCGGTCAGTGAACTCATGTCGCGTGGCTTGAAAGTTGGCGATTTCGTTCGTAGTAAATGGATTTTATTTAATAGCATACGAAATCGCATAATGTTCGTTAGGGATCGTAAAGCCGAAATGCGTGATGCTCGTTGAGCCACGTTGAATTATGCACTTTGGGTTTACGACCCCTAAGTAACCTGGACGAGCGTTCTTCCAACAGTAGTAAAATTTAACTCAGAGTCGCTGCAAACCCAACATTTTATCTTTCGTTCATTCACCAGGGAGGTGATCGAGAACCAAGCTACACGATACTCGCGAAATTCGTTCTGAAATCAATCGCGATTTTTCTGTAATCGTTTATGTCGAGCACGGTGGCCGAAAAAAGTTTCAACACACGTGGAATAAAGCTGTCTGTTTTGCGAAATGTTATGAATTTAGAGTGCGAAAAATGAATAAAACATATCATCGCTCGTCGAACGCGACGGTATTCCGCGAACATCCGGCAGTCAGTGGTGGAAATGTACGGCGAGCATCGAAATCGCATATCGATTTCGCGGGAGATATACACGTGTCGAGAGCGTGGAAGCCGGGCGATAAATTCTTTCTACTCGAAACACTTATTTGCGATATACGTTCTCTCATGCGAACATCGCGAAAATCTATTCGCCAGCTCGACGATGGAAATTTAGGAACTTTATTCAATGAATCCTTTCCAATATATTTTCCCTCTATCGAACTCGGATCGAGCGCGATCGGCGCGTGACAGGATCGCATGATTTATGCGCGTGATTTCCATTGGCTATGACAAATGGTGGGTACACGGCAATAACGATCAAGAACCATTTAGAAACGTTTCGAGAAAAATTGATTTTCACGTTCAAAACGTATGTAAAACGTACATAATAACAATTTATTGATCTATTTTAGTCGAAGTGTAAAACACTATTTTTTTTACTATATGCACTATGGATTAAAGAAGACATGTTTTAAATATTTGACACGTAACAATGAGAAAAAAATAGTTGTGTGTCCTGAGAGAAATATTTGATATGAATAACCAAAGTTTTATTACTGACGTAAAAACTATTTGTTAAATATGTGAGCAATTAAACCGTTGATTGCCAATTTCTCTGGTTACCGGCCGATATTAATTTGTTGAATTTAATAAATAAACTGATTTAATGATACAAAACTGTTTTGTATGATGTTCAAAGATCTTTTATAGTTAGAAATAAAACATTTTGTTACCGGAACAAAACAATTTCATAAGAATAGTATATATCTTTCACTTTCTACAGAATAAAATTATGTTTGGCGTTTTTGAACTTTCCTAGCTTATAGCAAGGGTATATGGATTTAAATCGATTGATTGCTAATCGCTCTGAAAAAATAATTGTCACCATTTTAGCCACGATGTGACGAAAAGAGTGCACAAAACTAATTTCTAATGAATATCTCTTTATGCAGATGAACGTCGAATTTCTCTTATGAGAAGACATGCTATCGCTAAAGTCTATTCTACAATGTGCTTTTTGTTTCCTGTGTTTCTTGCTTTTTACCTCTTACTTTTTTCCCATTTGCAACCGTTTTATCGACAATTGTATTTCTTGCTACGTATTTCTTGTTTCTTTCGAAGTTCGTTAACTTTTATCTCAAATGACATAAAACAAAAAACCGGATAAGAAGTAAAAAGACAAGATGTAAAAAATAGCAAAAAGCAAGAAACAGAAAACAAAAAACACATTGTCGAATAGGCATAATAGCTCCACACAAAACAATCTTTGCCCTACCATAATAAATTATTTTGTTGAAATTATAAAAAGAAAATTTATTTTGTAATTATAACCTAACTTTATATCGTAAAATAAAAACCACTAACAAAGACTCCTTAAAATTCAAAAACTTGAAAGAAAAAGGCAATAGTCAGGCGAAGATAAAATTACGCAAATTCCAAAAATATAGAAAGTAAAACTTTTTTATCACAAACAAACACACTCTTACATGTTTCGACTCATTTTTGAACCCTCCTCAGAGACAATTATGTATAACAAAAATCCTAAGAAGACCAAGGGATGTCTTAGCGTTGCAAGCTCCCCCACACTCAGAAGTTCGAATAATTCTTAGCCATCAGGTGATATAACTTTATATTATTCTAACTTTATATTATTCTTTATACAAAATGTGAGCAACCAAATAAAACTATGCTGTTAAATAAAAAAGTTTATCAAATTTTGCTTCTCTAACAAACAAAATATTATATTTTGCTATTTTAACAAAATTGAACAAAAAAATCGGCCATTTGAGAATAATTCTTCTTTTTTGTTATCATTACTCTATAACTTTTTTCTTAGTGTGGAAATTATATTTTCAGTTTTTCGCGTGGAAAGAAATTTTTATTTCTGATCAGTAGGTAAGTATAAATAATTTAAAAAAATATTACATCTAATATATACGAGTAAGTAATCGTTAAAATCCAATTGCGTTAATCCTTTAATTGTTGAATTATTGATTCTTTAATTGTTGAATTATGTAGATTATTATTTTTACATAATATTATTTTTACATAAACACTTCACGTTTCTCTTGCTAAATTTCTTTTAATTTTCTATGAACATTGATCTTTATCACCGCGTGTTTCAAATATCGTTAAAACATGACATAATCGCACGGTTCATCTTCGATTTATTTTTTCTCATTTATAAGAGGGTAGAGACAGAGATATCCGGTCAGTGAGGATCTGCCGTTGTCACGATGTGGTTTATTTCGGAACACGCCGGCAACAACGACGAGCCGAATCACACACGCAATAAGCGCCACGCTGACTTTTGCTGAAATTACGCACGACATCATTTATATTCGACGATTCGAGGCGAGGTAATTCGGGCATCAGGTAAATGGGATTATTCCATGTTCCTGGAAATTACGGCAACCTACCCTTACCTCTACGCTTTGTAGAACGTTAGTCATTTATGTAGCAATAATTTTACTTCCCATTTGTAGAGCAGAACATTAAACTTAAATAATATGTACATATGGGGGAAAGATAAAACATTTTATATTACCGTTTTATCCCCTTTTTGGGTAATTTCTCAAATTACCCAAAATAGCTTGAAAAGATGGAAATCATTATGCGACAAACTGTAATATGATATTCAAACGCAAATATAAAATCATGATATCTGGAACGTCTGCAAAAAGATTAACTTTATTGCATACACCAAGATATGCAATAAAAATATATTTAATAGAAAAATTTAATATGTTAAAAAAATATTTAAAAAAATTTAAAAGGTTTTGCACGGCTTTCATATTATATGTATATTATAGAAGATAAGCAGAATATTTCATATATCATCTGTCTTTAAATGCTCTAATTGTTATCGTAATTTCTGTTGTACACGCGCGCGCGGTTAATTAAGTTCATATGGTAGGGACGTTCGTGTAACGAACCGCATACCAGAGAATAATTAGACACATGCGTGACAAAGACCCTCTTCTGCCCGTTAAATGATCTTGATAAATACCGGTCGTGTGTGTATGGTTAAAAGTTGACGCTTGTCGTCACTTGTCCCGGACGCGATTTGGCGCTACTACGCGATGCGAAACCACGAGACAATTAACGAGACGATAACACGAAGTTACACAGACATCGTTTACATGAACTATTAATTCACTAGGAAACAATTATTCTCATCTTCATGACGGATGCTATGAAAACAAAATTATATTTCTCTGCTATTATTATTATCATTACTGTTAATGAGACGACAACATAAATTTCCACTGCACAAATGGTGCCGGAAAATTATGAGTCGCAATTACTATGATAATAAAATCATATTTCTCATTGAGGCTACTACTATTATCATCGTTAATGAGACAACAATGCAAATTTCCACCATGTGGTAGGTATCATTACCGTTGTTAACAGAATATAATGCGACGAATTACGTTAGATGTGTGTCAGTAATGCGGAAAAGAAAACGGAACGGTAACTATGTTAATCCTAATCGCGACCATTGTGGAAACGTGATTGTACTTGGTCGTGGCCGCTATTATTGCCATCATTATAATCACATCCCCTCGTCGCAACTACGTCAGGAAACGCTCTCCGCCTGCAATTACTCGTTATTGGTCGTTGCATCGCGAAAAGCGCCGTTCACTTAACCCGAACACGAAGAAGAAGGTCCGCACTTGCGCCGCCACGACGAAGACAGGCTGCACTTGTAAACTTAATTACTCGCGAGAGCCAAGCAGCACTTGAGGGAGGCCATCAACCGGGATGCGCAACGCGAGCCGACTGCTCGTAAAACTCGTAATCAAGCCTTATTAAAACCGTAGGGGCGTGAAGAGTGGAGGAAGGCGAAAAGGGCTGGGGCTGCAACTAGATTTAACCCTTTTAAGACTCTAGGAACATTATGCTTCAAAGAATGTTTAATACAAAGAGCAATGCTTTCCTGCTTGAATGGACATAGTCAGGTGTCATCCCAAAAATTTGAAAAATTATTTCGAAAAAGAAGATATTTTTAAATCTATAGGAAGATGAATAAGGAATATTTGGTTAACGATAAAGATACTATCTAAAAACAGAGAGAAAGATTAATTAATTTATTAATTCCATATACATACTTAGATAGACATAAATTTCGTTTCCTCGATACAAGTATTTTCCTAAATTGCGCCATTACATGTTAAATTTGGATTATAAGATAAAATTATAAAAGAAAAAGAGAACATGCGATAACAAGAAATAATTTCAACGAAGCAGTAAAATTTTTTAGGAAAATAATTGCATATGTATTTTAATATTTTCCGCATTATTCTCATCTAATCAAAAAACAATGTCCGGTATTCGTATCAGTATTATAGCACAGTATAATAAAAAGTAATTAAAATACATAATATAATATGGCTCAAGTAATAAAAATTAAGAGAAACGATGTTGAAATTAAATTGGGCTACGAGCCAAATATAATAAATTTAGTATTAATAATATATACTAACATAAAAATTACAAGTGAAAAGCGCTACAAAAACAAACGTTTCGATACCGGTCGGGTCATTATCAATGTTAAACATGTAATCAATTAAATATAAAAGTAATAAAATTATTGACAGTTGACTATAGAAAAACAGTAAACGAATAATACAAGCTTATATTTGATGTAATAAAACGATGGCATAAATTTTACTAAATAATTGGGATCTCGAGTCCATATGATTACTTTGGTTAAAAAATGAAATGCTCGACAAATAAATGTGATTAGCCACAAAAGTTGTGGCTTTATATAGTTAGTTCTCATAAAATTGTCTCATATAATATCGTAATAATTAAAAACGGTGAAATATTAAATGTGTTAATATACGAGAAAATAATATATATATATAAAAATAGTAGAAACAGTAAGTGCAAATTAAGTAATAGACAAAATTATAAATAAAAGTATAAATTAATTATCTTCACTAATCGCGATTATTAAATATAACATTATATTCACGATGTTATTGATTTGTATATGATATTGATTTAACTTCTTTTTTTGTAATTTCGTTTAATTTTACACGACACATACACGCTTACTGCTTTAATATCTAATATTCCTGTAAGTAATTTTCAGAGTTCGCCATGTAGCCTTTTTAAGTTGCTAAAAGAAACAAATACAACCAGTGATGAGAGTTGTATTTCCGCGAACGTTATGATCACCCACGGAAACTCGTAATTCTAGCGTCGCGCGTCGGTTCGTTCATCGCCGTTGTAAGATCATAAAGTGGTATCCGGCGTAATTAAAACGCAACGTTTCCTTCTCGTTCAGCCTGCAACTACGTCAGTCCCGCGACGAGTATTAAGTATTTAGTCAAAGCAATGTGATGTTTTATAGACTATCGTAAAATTCTATCGGTAAACATTCCCCATTCGGGAGATATACGAGTAGAAAGGACCGATAGGAGAGATCGAGAATGCGAATTAAGATGCGTTTCGTGTGGTCTTTTAAATGCCCGTTAAAACGAAATGTTTGACTTATAGCTTGTAAAACAAATGTTACGACATAACATACTTAGTTTTATTTACACTTAATCTTATAAAACATTTCATTCATTTATTATCGTTATTTTATCACATTGGTTCTATTAATTCTCTCTATCACTAATATTAACTTTGTATCATTAAACCTTTAGATCTTTGTCTTTTCCTCAAAAACTCCCTCCCAATATTCCCTATTCAATACTTCTTATTCCAAATTTCTTTTCCTTAAGATTTTTCTTTAGTTTTCTTTCTCTTAATTTCTATTTTAATCGTTTTGTTACTGTTTATGTATATAAAAAATTCTCATTTTTTTACCTTCTACTTAATATACTTAATATTAATATACTCCAAGTTATAATGATAAAATAATGAGTATGTGCATTTGTAACAATTTTTCACACTTGTGCGTAATGTTTGCAGACGCGAAAAAAATTTGTAGTCGAAAAAAATGTCGTACTTTACAAAATGCTCAACTAAACGGCGAACTTCGGTCAGTAATTGTTGAACAAACGGTTGAAAATAACGAGCAGTGTCTGAATAGAAACGCGATATGTAAATAAAAAAATAGAGCGTATATCCAGAGAATCCGATATAACGGGCGATCAATGAGTATCATTATGGAGTATGTTAGTGATGCGTAAAAATTTAGTAATGATAAATCTTTTTAACGAATACCCGTGTTTTGCAAAAATGACGAAACTTTAGAAACAAAGTGTAAACCTCGTCTGCAATATGCTCTTTGTTAAATAAACTTCGATCATTTTCAACAACTTTTATTTATGCTTGGCCGGAATCGGCTGGTGAGGGAAATCTTCAAAACTGTGAGCACCTAACGATACGACAGAGTGTTCTCTCTCTCTCCATCCTATCGAATAGACTAGTGTAGAGAGTTTCAATGTTTGAGCTGAAGGCTTCTCATCTTTCTTCTTCTCACTCGTTCCATTCAACACTCGCCTTCTTCCTCTCTTTCTTTCTTTCTTCCTTCTTCATCTCTCTTGCATTCTGCAACCCTCGCGTTTCTCTCCATCTCGCTTTCACCCTCGTGCGCCAGTCTGGTAATCCAGGAATAATGAACAGCCAGCTGTCACTCGCAATACCTGGCCTTCCAGCAAATACGACCCTCTACGAGTTTGCGCAACTTCTGGCCTGGCTGTTTTCTGATGGAGAGCGAGAGCGAGAGAGAGAGAGAGAGAGAGAGAGAGAGAGAGAGAGAGAAGATGCTCGAAAGGGCATAAGTGAGAGAAGAGAGAAGAGCTATATCAGAAAAAAATGCTGACTTGGTGCATTACACATGCGGGAATATGATTTGCCTCGCACAGGATCTCGCCGAGCATCTGATCGTGCAGTTATTCACGATGATAATTTACACTCTACTCAACGAGAGTCGTCCGACATGATCACATGCCGATTTCTAAAAGCCTCCACGTTAATTATGCGCAAGAATCGATGCGGCAACGGAACGAACGCGAATAATAAATCACTCGCGAATCCGGCTTAACTGTACACGACGTATGGCAATTCGATAATAAATGGAAATAGCATGCGTAGCTGCGGGGCCACAATGCGCCAACGTCGTATTGCAAAATATCAAGTATCGGGAAAATCCAATCCCGCAGGGATGGAGTTCTATAAGCTAGAAATGATTGAACTGCCGTCGTATATTGCTTTCATTCGGAGCGAGGACGCGTCGCAGTTAGCATCGTTTGAAATTATTCGCGAAACTCATCGTAATGAAACGATGATATGTGGTAGAATGATGAGGGTAAGATTTGAAGAATGAAGAAACATGGGTAAAGTTAGGTGGTTCATTTTTTATCAACGACATAAATCTCTCGTGTTTAAGAGATTAATCAGTATTTTCTTAGTGAAAATTTAATTCTTAGTACGCACGATTGGATCATTTATATTTTGCGTATGTCTTTTCTTTGAAATATTATACTATATAGGAGCACCTAGCTAAATAATGCTCTTCATTTTTTTCTTTTTTTTTTAATATACAACTTTAATAAATACTTTCTAAAGATTTTAAAATATATGTAAAAATCATTTAATAATACTTATAAAAATAATAAAAATTAATTCAGGATACGAAGACCGAAAAATCATCGTGTAAAATCATCTAAAGGTTAATTAAACTGTTTTAAACACACACACAAAACACTTCATTTGAATATTTTGGCAAGATACGTGAACAGTATCTTTATTCATGGACAACAAGGGAGGGTTGGAGGGGTGCTCCCCTTAAATTTTGACAAGGAGAAAAAATTAAATTATGAAAATCATTTTTACAATAAAAAGTTAAATTGGGCTCATTGCCCAATTCGTGGCTCACATACACGTTATTCATAAGAAATGTTTGCTGAAGATCCTCAAAGATTAACTTTAACATAATTATTTTAAAGAAGGAAGTAACGACTTTATAATAAAACAATAAATAAACAAGAGCTTATAATACGCAAGGACTTTTTTTTTTGCATAATAAATATATTTCAAATTTTACTCCAAATAATCGTACAATCATAAACGTTTTGACCATAATTAGATCATCATAGTACGAAATCATCGCAGAATTAAACTGTTGCAATGTATCTATTTTAATAAAAATTATCCAAAGCCTAAGATGTACCAGTTATAATTTAACAATTTACAAGACGTTTGTTCGTCACATACTTTTGTTCCGTAATTGTTGCACATTATTTTCTATTTCGGAATCGAAACTCATATAATCTAATATTTCATTAACTGTCCTTCATTCGATATCTTTATCGCAATATGTTCGTCATATGTCAGAAATCCAATTTCTATACAGAATATAATTGAGTTACGAAATCAGTATTCTATTATTAGAGATTACACAATCAATTATTCTATTATACGCATTATACAGAATAAAATAAAGATATGTCTACAAATATATCAGAGGAGTGAAATCTCACTTCAAAAAAGAAATGAGATTCTCCTTTGGAATGAAATTTCACTCAAAAAGAGTGAAAACTGTCACTCTTTTTCAAGAAATGAAATATTTTCACTCTTCTCCAAAAATGGCCATATTTTCACTGTCTTAAGAGTAAGATTTCATTCCAAGAAATTTAGAGAGTAAATCTTGTTAATGATGGAAAGATCTGGATAAATATTTTAATGAATTTTGTAAAGATAAATTTTGGCTGCTCTCTCCCTGATTGGAACCCTGGATACATTCAGTCTATTTATGATAAAATTCACTTATTCACTAAATTGACTGAAAGTACCGTTTTATTTATCTGTCTTATCGAAATATTGACCGATCAAAGTATTTTTGTTACACACATAAAATCTACTTGTAACCTCCTGCAAAATTATAACTGTTATTTTCTATAAAAGTTACAAAGAAGCTATGATTTTGATAAAATCCAGTATATTGACTTCCAATCAACAATTCAGTAAACGTAGTAATAGATCTGCTTGGAACAATAGATAAATTCCATCGGTTTTGACTGG
The DNA here is from genome assembly GCF_001594075.2 of Trachymyrmex cornetzi. NCBI lineage: Eukaryota > Metazoa > Arthropoda > Insecta > Hymenoptera > Formicidae > Trachymyrmex > Trachymyrmex cornetzi. The sequence continues at coordinate 2,836,430 of NW_017295653.1, forward strand.
TACACAGCATATCGGAATCCGTTTCGCGGAGTTAAACGAATTACGGCGCGAAATAACTACATGTCGAAAGAGCTGGTAATTATTTCAGCGGAAGAACCAATCGGACGAAAAGCAAGATAAATCATGCGACGTCGCAAGCTAAAGGACTCGATGTGTAATGGCAAAAAGGGAACGTATGTACGCGGAGACGGCGGGGGTGGGCAGGAAGTTTCGCTTGTTTACTCGGTTCTTTACCACTCCTTTTCACTCGCTACCGTGGTCGCCTCGATATCCCGGCGACGGATAATTTTGCCCTTTCTGCGCTTGACACAGATGCGCGGCCGGCACTTTTAATTCTCTTTTAATCCCCTGGTTATTGCTGTTCTCGCTCCTGACGCGCTGATGGCGGCATTGGCGGCTCCTACCATTCATCTTCTCTGCATTTCGAATACTCGACTCGCGTATGACTTCGAGAGAAATGAATAATAGCTAGTACTACCAAGTACCCACACATAATAGAATCATCGGTTGTCGCGGTACTAGCTACAGGTGTTCGTCTTTACTCGATCCCTCATTCGTAATACATCTTAGCTAGTATTGTCTCGTACTGCGTATTGCGTATTATACGGAGGCATTCAAGAGCTTTTGACCTAAATATATATTGAATCACGAATGTTGGAAACTAAGCTAAGAATAATGACCATTATTATCGTGTGATCTCTTTAACGTCATTTTAGTTATTGGCTATTGAAAATTAAAGGATTGAATAAAGGTTCGGAGAAGCAAACAGAGGCAAGAGGGGTCTCAATTAATTTCAGCTGAGCTTGATTTTAATTCTTTTGTGCACGAGATTTATGAGACGGGAAGAGCATTACAAAGAGGAATTAGTAATAATGGGATTGCGCTCTGTCAGCATTAAAATACTTTTCCAACTTTATTGTTATAGCTCGCAAAGAGAGTATCTGTAAATTTAATAATTTAGAGTTTTAGAAGAATTAAAGAAATTTGAAAATTTTATAGGATAGGATTATAGCAACAATAAAAATTTATGTAATATGTTTTAAAGAAAATATTTTTAATTTTTTTCGAATCATGATTTCTACAGTTTTTTTTTTTATTAATATCATTTTTTATGAACAGATAGCTTCAATAACTAGAACCATACGTCAATGCTGTACAGAATTATGACATATAGCTTCATGATATAAATCGATTCTCTAAGGAATCTCGCGTAGTGGAAAACGTGCGGTTTCTAGGGCCATCCTGCGTAATCACCATCAACCTGCATTCTGACTACTCAGCGGTGTTAAACGGGTTGCATTTGGCGTGGTCGCAATCTACCCTCGGAATAGCCAGCAGGGATGAGGCTGTAGGGTGATTCACACGTTTGACAGTGCGAAGCGTTTAAATGTGAAATGCGATCGGTCAAGCATGCCAATCATCGGAACACTAGAGTGTGTGAGTGAGAGAGTTCATAATTCACTTACCATCTCGTCGAAGCATTATCAGCCATGATAATGAGAAAGATAGAGATAAATCGATAGATGGATAAGTAGATAAAGAGGAAGAGAGAAGAGAGAGAAAATAAAAAATTTAAACAATTTTTCCCTTAATTAAAAATACTTCTATTTTTTGTCTTCCTCTCTCTCTCTCTCTCTCCCTCCTCCTCTGTTTCTTTGTTTCTTGATATATTTAAAATTTTTTATTCTGTCTTTTTTTAACTGAATAAATAACTATTTCATCATACATGTTAATTGCAAAAGACCAGAAGCTTGTCGAATTAATTTCAAAAAAAGAAAAGTTGTGAAAATTGTTATGGGAATTGCGTTTGCATATCCAAATATATATCAACATATAAAGTTTACTTTGTTCAATTTTGCGTGTTATCCATACATAACTCTCGCATGAATAGCTAAATTATTGAACGACGTTATAGAGCTTATTTATTGGACAAGGCTCGCTTGGTTCTCGCACTCGAAAGTTTCCAGTTTTATTGATTCGATCGTCTTCGGCAGACTGATCGTTATCTTTAACGTTTCGTCCTTTTTCGAACAAGAATAAATCGTACTTTGTTGTGTGCACGAGACGATGTTATTTAAATATATGGAACGCGAGTTAGTATACAGCAGATAAACCATTTGCGTCACTGCATATAATAGAATATTGCAGAATAATATCATGATGTTCTTCAGCTTAAGACAGAGAAATGCATCAAACGTCGCATTTCTTTTTTTGCAACTTACAATTTTCTAATGGCGCATATGAGGACTAGTGATTGTATCTACAAATACTTTTTTACTACTATTTCTTTTTTGAGCTAGATTATTCTATTCAAATCAGGATTTCGAAAAGTAAAATTATAATAAATGTAGATCAAAAGATTGAAAGACTTTTTCACTAATTACACACAATATACGTACCTCTTTTTAATCAGATACAAAACGTTCAAATAATACAAAAACTCTATGTATTTTCCGTGTGACTATTTACCGTTTATACGAAAGTTTTCTTTAGTAAAAATATATTATATTTATATTTTTTCATTATAATAATTCCATTTTAAATAATAGCTAAAGAATGAATAAATTAGGCAATTCTAAACTTCCTTAAAGCATAAATCTGCATTTATTATTAAATATCAGATTTGAATACAAAGTTAATTAATTCAATATAATTTTCTATTAAATGCTCGCAAATATTTCCTCCTCCTTTTATCGATCATTTAGGTATTGAGAATTAACGCAAGGTTTATTCCGGGCACCGAGTATTAGTTACTGCTCTTAAATTAGCTATTGGAGAAACGTTAGAGAAGAGAAGAGGAAGGAGGAAGCGAACGCGAACGACATTCCCGATAACGATGCCTCTGTCGACGCACGGAAATCCCGACGTAGGTGCGCCGGAAGCACACTCGCGCTCTCGCAACCGCGGTGTCCCGGAGATTAATGAATATTCATTGTTTCGTAACTCAAACTTGACGAGAGACGCATCCAGCGACGACGTGAATCTAGAATGCAACGTTGTACGACATTTCGCCCTCTCTCTCTCTCTCTCTCTCTCTCTCTCTCTCTCTCGCTCTCGCTCTCGCTCTCTCTCTCCTCTTTCCTTCTTTTCACGAATAATTAAGGATTATTCAAGTCAAAAGATTTTCATGCCATATTATCAAAATATTTATTTATTCTTATTTACTGTAAAAAGTAAATACTTAATGCTATGTATTTCTTTTTCAAATTCTACAGACTAGAAAGGAAGAACGTTTAAAGAAAAGTACTTTAATAAAAATCTAAAGAAATTGCTCTTATTTTATAAAATAGTATTCTGTTTAAAACATAATAATTTTTATATCATTTATTATAATGCAGCTTCTGAAAGTTAATATGAAAAATATAAATGTAGGTATATTACACTTTGTATTCATATTTAAGACATCGTATTTTGTACATTCATGATGTCACAGGAACGTATAGTAGAATATATTATTTTAAAAAATTAGTCGCAAAAAACAATCTGTGTAGCAGTGGAACGTTTGAGATTAATATACAAAAGAGCATGTATAAGAGCGTGTTACTTTGAAGTCATGGAGCGTAACCTGGCGGTTTCCTCCTATTGCAAGCGCGTTTCTATCCACTTTGATAATGTACAGCCGCGTTTTACCCGTCGATCATCCTCCTTCCGTTCGAGCGCTTGCTTCGTGCAAGCCACGCCAGGGAGTTGCAACTCGAAATGCATGCATCTAGAACGACCGTTGCCTCGAGGGTGCGCAAGGTTGCAGAGAAAGAGAGAGAGAGAGAGAGAGAGAGAGAAATAGAGATAGAGTGAGAGAAAGAGAAAAGAGAGATGCGCGTGATGCGGAACGATGGCGTCGACGTCGACGTCAACGACGGTGACGACGGCGACGACGACGACGACGACGACTCGAGAGAGCCACTTACGTTTGAATTTTAAATTCTCCCCTACGGACGAAAGATTTTCCAATGACGAAGTTTAGGAAGAGGGGAGTATGCAAGGGAACACAGGAACTAAGCTACAGAAATTAAACTCGTCGAAGCACGAACGAGTCGAAAGGGTCAAGTTGTCTCTGATGAGATCAGCATTTTGAAGACCAACGTACACAGACAGGGGTGGAAAAATCGAAGAAGCGAAGAGCGAGAAAAAGGGCGGGTGAAGAGTAGATGGGTGGAAGAACGGGCGAGACACTTGACGTGCTTCACGCTTGGACAAACCGGTCCTCTCGTCCTTTTCCTGTAGGTATCGCGATCCTCCGCTTCGCAAACGACGAACTTGCCTCCTTCTTAACGTGCGATTATCATTTCGCATTCTTATCTCTACGAAGTCTTGCGCGATATGCAGTCTTATCTTGACAAACGGTCTATATATACAAGATCTTTCGTTGGAATTATCTCAAACTTCGTAAAGTTGTTCTTTGACAAATGTCGAGGCGGAGAATTTGAAATCCTTGAATTAAACTTCAGAGGTATAGACAGACAACAAAATCTTATTTATTTTTTAATAAACTTTATTTTAACAGAATCCTAATTAAAGATTTGGTTATCAAGCGGAGTTCAACGTTAAAAATTAAAAAGTTGTCGAAAAAAAAGGTTTTTTACGGTGTTTCTATAAACGCTTTATCTCTTTTTCCGTTCTTGCAATTTTACTGTGAATTTCTTTTCTCAGTGTCTGTGAATGCGTGACAACGATGATCGGTTCTCGATTCAAGGATTCACAAAATCGCAAGGCCCAATTCAATCGTGGACGAGAACTGCACGTATCGTATCAGAGAAAGCAGAAGAAAAATGCCAGCTGAACGGCAACAAACGAACGCGAGGCGGAAAGCTCTTTCTCGTCCATGGAATCTGGGATTATCCATGAAACGAAGCAGATTCGATAATAAGTATGTACGCTTATACGAGAACATTGTGCATCGTGTTGGAAATCGACCTGTACGCTGTATGGGGAAAAGTATAAGAGAAGAAATGAAGAAACGAAAACCGCTGAGCTCCGTATCGGTATCTCCAATCGAGTGTAACGTTAATTCTGCTTAATACGAGATTTTGATAGAAAAGTAAGGATTAAAGTATTAAAGAAATTTGCAATGGGATATTTCAAATAATTTCTGAAAATGTTGAGTATGTTTTTGCAATGATCGTAGAAACTGATGAAAACGATCGATAAGTCTATTTCAGAACTTCAATGTGTTGAAAAAGGAAATATCCATTTGTTTTAGCAATATTAAACATCTATTATAATTTTTCTACAACAAATTGTTTAATATACATATAAAAGAAAGTTTCTTTCCTATTTTACTTTGCAATTTTATTTTGGTATTGTTAACTAAATTATGTATTTCTTGTCATAAGTTAAAATTTCATTTTAATTGAAATACTAATACGTAAAAAATGATTAAAATATATATTTAAGAAAATACTTTTTTTCAACAAAAAGCGAAGTGAATAAATTAAAAATTGAAATATTTTTTCTTTCTTTTAATATACCAAATATATTTTTTATTTACATCATCGTTTGAAATATATTACAAGTATCGCTTTACATGAGACTTGCGTAAAATTCTATTCACAAACGTACAGAAAAGTTCGAGAATGCATTCAAGAATAAAAACGTTGAAGATATCGAAATCGACGGAAATTTCTTCACGTCTGCTAGCTCGGCCAAGGTGCAGTTGTTTAAGTCGACGAAGTCTGAATGAGGGACGAAGGGAAGACGAGCGCGTGGCGAAAGAGCAGGGTCGAAGATGAAGCACGATTGGGGGCGGAAGCAAAGTACCGAGAACGACGTACGCGTTTCAATATTTTAGAGTCTCCGCCACCGACGCCGCCGCCGCCGCGCTGCCGACGAGAATTCTCCACTTGGAGTGTAGCGCCGCCGTAATGCAGGTGACAATTGGAGCGTGTCGATGCTTGCCGCGTCCCGAGATTCCTATAATGGAATGGATAGAACGTCTTTCCCTATCCTCCAGGTTCCGGTTTCCTTTTATACCGAGATTTGCCCGGGGAACTTTACGCGCCGCGGCGGAAGCGTACCGGAAAATCGCTCGCCATCTCCTCGATAAAGATCAGCAACCGTGTTCTCTAACCCTTCCACTACGTGTGACGATGTTGTAGTCGCCAGAGCTATCAAGCGTATCCGTGTAGTATGCGACCGATTAAACAATCGATGGTGATTGACTGTCATGAAGATGATATTACGTATAAGAGAGATGTAGAAAAACTAAATAGAAGAATTTAATATATTAATATTAAAAGTTTTTTTTTATTATATATTATATGTATACAAATAATGAATACTATAACGATAGCAATAAAATGAGAAAATTGTTAATAATAATTTAAATTTAAATAAATAAATAAACGATTATAATATTCTCTAAAAATTGAATATACTGATAACAATTATGAATTACTAAATATTGTAGAATAATTGCGAGGAAGAAAATAAATTTATTATATGTAATAGTAAGCTGCGCAATTGTAAGTTAATGATGAAAGAGTAGTATTACATCAAGTGATAGCAGTAGAAATAGAACGTGGCAGGTCAGACACGCGATACACCTTATATTCGCTGATCAGATCTAGCAGTCGATGGCGAGAAAGATCGCTGAATTCGTGACAAATCGACCGTTTCCGGTAATCCCAGGATGAGAGAGCCCTGATAAGACCAACTCGGCCAAGACCGATGGCACATTCAGACGTACTCGACGTTCTGCTGCGCGTTTGTGATCCTTTACGTAACTTCCTCGACCTGGAACCATCCATCGTTCAGAAGTTTCCAGGCCGCGGCCGGACGAGTTCTCTACTAAGAACTTTTCGAAACTCGTAGCAACGCGCGAAACCTTACTTCGATATTCCGTCGGCAAGCGAAGATACCCGACGCCATTGCTAGCCGTTCCCAAAAGACGCCATCGTTGGAGTTTGTTCGCTCGACTGAAATCCGCTCGAGAGGAAAGAAATTCTCGTTGCGGTATTTTTCAAAAAAAAAACCACGGTATCTGTTTGAGCGTTAACTTCAAATATATCTCAATAATTAAACAGGAATTATATATAAAGATAAAAACTTATATATATTAATTTTATACATAATGTACGATATTAATCAAATCAACATGTAACAAATTATAACAACGTTCTACATTCTTTCGAGTGGAATCTCACTCTAAAGAGTGAACATTGAGCTAGTCTGGAAAAAGAGTTACTCAATTTTCATCTTTAAGAGTGAAATTTTACTCTTCAAAGTGACGTTTAGGATTCTAAAGATTTTATAGAGAACTGTTAATGTTAAAATTAATGTACATTACTAGAATATTTCAACTGCGTAACGCGTAAATAACTGTCAAAAATTATTTATTTCTCTTAAGCCCAGTTTTTCATTTTCTGATTAACTTGTGATTAGAATTAACTTGATAATAATATAAAAATTTTCTAATTATGATTAATCACTAAACTGATGGTTTTGTAGTAACTTTTAAAATTATTATTGCAAAACCAGTTTAGTGATTCATCATTGTTGGAAAAACACAATTTTTACATTTTAAATAATGTAAATTATAAATGATCTAAACTACAAGTTAAAAAAACCAGGTCTTACTAATTTAATGTTAGTGGACAATTATAGTAAATAGAATTGCTGATATCAAATCCAGAAAGATTTGATACCGTTTGCATTAAGCAAAAATTAAAAATGTAATATATTCGTTAGTATCTGTAGTCGTCTTCAGATATGCTACTATTAATAATAATTTACTTACAATAGAAAATATATGAAATATAATTAAATACATTACATGTGCATAATACAAAATTTAATTTCCTTGTTAATTTCCTTCGCAACAAATATCGCGGTAGCTCCAAAGCGCAATTCAGCACATGAAGGTTAAGCATGCGCGTTATTACACACATTCCGATCTGTAATCAGGAAGCGACAGAACTTCTTGTTGAGATCAATCCAACCTTTCCGCACGAGCGTTCGCTCCTGTAGACTCGACTCGTGAATGGCGCAGTATGATCTTGCGTATTCTCATACATAGTCCCTTCACCTCCACCGAGAATGGAGTGCTAGAAACGACGGAGGGAAACTATCTCGGACCGCTCTGGAACTTTCCACGGAGGTGCAGAAACTATTCGAAGCTTAGTCGAAACGGATTCATACGCATCGAAGTTGGTCAGATTCGTCGCGCGTGCCACGTAAGTCACTTCGTCCTCTCGAGAAATGTGCGGAAGGATATGAGAGAAAGAGAAATAGGGAGAGGGGGGAGGGGGGGGGAGAGAAAGAGAGAGGGAGGGAGAGAGAGCAGATTTGAGTTCCGGACCGTCTGATGCCGGATTACATCAAACTGGCATAACACACATCCGACCTAGCTAGCTGACTGGCGAACTTGCCGCTCTTGAGACTTCACCCGGAAATTCTCCTCGCTCGCTGGAGAGGAAACGCGGCTAGGGTAATTGCATCTATTCGAGCACGCCGTCAGAAACGGCAGATTGCGGACTTGGCCAACTTCGGACTACGATGACGCGAGACTCGTTCGCTGTTTATCTCTCTCACCCTCTCCGGCTCTCTCTTCTACCTTTACTGAAGATCACGCTGGCATGTAATCAGGGTTAGCTACGATTCTTATGCTAATTTTCGACACGAAACTAAGAATGCCTCGTTGAACGTACGAGCGGTCAGTGATTACGAGAGACGGAGAGAACTATCAAGGAGAGAATTGTTAAGAAATGTTATTACTTTAATGTTCATTAATGTCAAAAAAGTAGATTTAGCAAAAGTAAATTAGGAGAATTTAATTTTTTAAGAAGTTAAATTTGTTTTTCTGGAAAATTGATAAAAATCTCATCACACATAGTATATAATTTTAAAAGCGCATTTGGAGAATTGTCATATTAGGATCATTTTACTTACTTAGTAAAGTGCGTTAGGTTTTCCGGACAGTTTTAATAGAATAGTTTGTTTTCTTTCGCAAAGTAAAGTCGAAGAAGGGGGGAGGGGGTGTCTAGTTAGGAGTTAAAAGACAGATAGACGACGGGAATCGTGCGATCATTCAACCGTTCCTCGATTCACGAAACGGCGAGTTTTTCTCAACATATTTCAGGAATCTTCCCTTTGCTTCTTTGCTTTGGTTCATGGAAGACATTCCGATTTCCATAAGCGACGTCCGGCGGAGACGTTTAAACGACGACAGGCCAAACGTGGGTAATCCACCGTCAAAGCGCACGCGAGCACACGATCCAATAAACGATCGACAGTAAAGCGTCCCTTTGACGTGTGTTCATACATGGCTAAGCGAGACCTCCTTTTGGAGGACGGTCGCTAGCTAACGGAAGGACCGACTTGTCGTCGAACAAGTAAGAACATACAGGTCAGTATACACACACATACGTACACATATATTCACACAGAATATCACCACATCACTATGAACACACTCTTGCCAGGCAATATGGTCGCAACTTATGAGCCTCCCGTGTGAATCGGCGTATGTTCACCGTCATGTGGGGAAGATGTACGTACAAGTTCACACGTGTAGGCCACGTGCACGAACACATACGCTCGTTCCTCCTTACCACTTCTCGTAGATTTCGTGCGGTAGGAGGAGAGGGAGGGAGAGTCCCGCGGAGGGAAAATCCTTTGGCCAGCGAAGCTTGGATAATCGCGCTTCAAGCTATAGACGCGCCTTTCCCCGTCGCGATAAGAGAGAGAGAGAGAGAGGGGGGGGGAGGAGGGAGAAAGCTCGCTTTGCTGCAATCGCAGCCTGCTCATCCACGTGGAAATCATAGCTCGCTGCGGGAGCCATCGGGACTCGAAATTGTCCGGAAACGCTTGCCGGGCTGTCCTCGGCGGAGTTCTCTTTTCTCCCTCCACAACGTAGTAAGGGGATGGGCGGTAGAGGAGTAAGACGGCTGCTAGCCGACTGCCTCTTCGGGGATTTGAGCGTAAAGAGACCTCCCGGAAGATTGTCTGAGGATCTCCTTGTAATTCGATGGCGACGTTCGAAAAGACGCACCGCGTCGATCGGACGCAGATCGAAATCGAATGTACTTGAAGAAAGTATTACAATCACTGAGGAACGATTTTAAAACTAGATAAGTCTCGCAGAAGGTGATTATTGGTATTGCTAAAAATGCATTATGTAACTAGATTAATAAAACTGTTCAAATATAAGCTCGTCAATAAGTTTTTAAAATTAGGTCTTGAAAGAAAAAAAATTCAAATATTATAAAATTATATTCATATACTTATATTATGTCTATATACCCTATAATATCTACTAAAGATGTATCAGGTATTGTTTGTGCAAAATGATTGGAAATTTATACCTCTGTATAAAAATAAATGTTATATATATATTGTATTATACAGGGTCGCCCATCGAAAACAAAATAGACTTCTTTTGACGTATAATTCCTACCCTCAACTTCGATCCCCTAAGCGAGGGGTTGCCAATCTTTAAAAAATTTTAAATGGGAAAGGGGGTCAAATGATACATCGTTAGAAAGATCTTTCAATTTCCTACATTCCTATGTTTGATTTTTTAAACTCGATTCGTTTAGAAGATACGGAATGTTAAATATTAAACAAACAAATCTTTATATCTTCAAACCATTTTCTTTATTGTCTATCGAATCAGTCCATTAATAAGTTGCAAGGGATGTCTAAATATGTACCATCGTGTAATTTAGTGTAGTAATTGTTCGAAATGTTGATCACCGATTTCCATACGATAATTAAAAGATTCTGCTCGAAATGTTGTCGTATATTCTGGAGCATTTGTGGGCTGATTGATTTGACGGCATTCGTCTACAATACGTTGATCTCCTAAAGAAATTGGTTGTATTGCATAAATTTGACTTTTTAAGTGACCCCACAAAAAGAATCCAATAGCGACAAATCCGAGAAAGCCATTCAATAGTGCCTCTCCTTCTAATCCAACAACCCCGAAAAGTTTTATCCAAATATTCACGAACAAACCGTGCATAGTGTAAAGGAGCTCTGTCCTGTTAGAATATCAATTGATCTTCGACATAATGTTCATCATTCTCGATAATATCAGTTATCATTCGATCAATGATGTCTTCTAGCAATTCCAAATACATATTCCCATTCAAATTATGAGATAGAAAAAAGGGTCCAATGAGACGATTGCCAAAAATGCCAGCCCAAACATTTAATTTTTGTGAATATTGGACTTGTATGAATTACATGAAATATCTTCAGATTAGAATCTACGCAATAACGACAATTATGGCGATTCATTGTACTATTTAAGAAAAAAGAACATTCGTGAGAAAAACAGATATTAAAAAGGAAATTTGGATTATTCGTCACCCGTTCACTTATGACTTCACAAAATTGCAAACGATGGTCAAAATTGTCCTCATTAGGTTTCTGTAGCAACTTAATTTTATATGGATGGAACTTGTGGTGTTTCAAAATTCGTTGAATACTAGTTTGATTAACACCAGATACAGCAGCCAATTGCCTCGTACTCAATATAAGATCGACAGCAACATAGCCCAGAACTGCCACTTTCGGTTGATTTAAATCTAGTCTTTTTAAATTTTGCCACTAACTCCAAAACATACTTGCGGTCGATATGCCTATTTGCATGTTTTTGATTGAATAGTTCAGCTGTTTTGTTAGCACATCCATTATTTCCAAAAAAAGTACAATCATTTCAACCCTTTCTGCAATCGAGTAAACCATACCGAAATTCATTTGTCATACACACTAGGTAGATACTGTATGGTCTTACTTGAAGATTACATTGAAGAAAGCCTCGTAGATTCATAATATTAAGAATAAAATCAAAACATTAGTGCACAGTAGAAATAACGATTGGAATTCACAACACTTTGGATGTTTTTAAACATACCTTGCTACTAAAAGTCAGAATCTCTATTATTGTATAGAAATTGAGAGTCAACATTTTGAACAATTATTACGTTAAATTATATGATGGTACGTATTTAGACATCCCTTGCAACTTATTAATGGACTGACTCGATAGACAATAAAGAAAAAAGTTGGAAGCTACGAAGATTTGTTTGTTTTAGATTTAATATTCTGTATCTTTTAAATGAATTGATTGAGTTTAAAAAATCAAACATAGGAATATAGGGAATTAAAAGATCTTTCTAATGATGTATCATTTAACCCCTCTTCCGATTTGAAATTTTTTAGGGATTAGCGTCCCCACTTAGGGAGTCAAAGTCGAAAATAAGAATTATGTGTCAAAAGATGTGCTTCTTCCAACAAGTTGACCTGGTTTTGGTTTCTTCAAGAAACCATTTTTGTAGGAGTTATTCAGTCTGTTTCGTTTCCGATGCATCATCACCCTATATATAGATATGAAACAGTTTAAGAACAGTATTTATATATTTATCAATATAATTTTATAGTTTAAATGAAAACTTTCTCATTTTATCTTTGCAATTTTTTCAAAACATGTCTTATTAAATGTAATGTTTTTATATTGAAATAATTTTTTATTCAGGTTCTAAATTGCCGCTAAACTATTTGTATTTATTAGGAGAGCCGGAGATCCGTTATCACAGTTTTTGAATAATGACTTTTAGAAAGATGTAAATGTAAGATTTTGAAACATTTTATACGTTATAATATATCTACATCCTCCTAAGTATAAAAAAAAATATCACTCTTGAATTTGATACATCTTTGTACAAATAAGTTATTTAGATTTAAATAAAGCTGCGAAAATGTGACAATTAGCTCCTTATGCTCGGAGTTTCAAAGTTAACAACATATTTTTTATTTGAATAAAATATATAGAAAATGCAGTTTTTATTTTGGTGTCATTTCTAAATAATAGTAATTATAATATTGATACAAGTAAAATAATATTTTAATCATAAAACATGTAACTTATTTTGTATTATATAGCTTATATATACAAAAAATGAAAAAAATACATATATCTAAATAAAATATTATATTCGTAAATATATATTCTTTAAAACATGTCGATCTAAAGAGATTCAAATTGACTGTCACTTAATAGCCGCATATTTTGGTCAATTTATCTCATTTATAGTTGTTTTTAGTAAGAAATTCTATTCACAAAATTTATTACAATGATAATGCTAAAAACTAATTAATAACAAAAAAAGAGATGAGAAAAATTTACTTAACAGCTTCATTTTCTTAAAAGTTGTACGTAATATGCATGACGTTTTTGGCGCAAACTATTTTACACAACAATTTAATACCATACCAGTAATCTGCAGCAAAAAGAAGACGAATGCTCTACTATGTATACTAATTGAGTTATTAGCTTTTTGACAATCAATCCCCGTATAACAATTGGTCTCCCCTACCTTTTACCCATGAATGCAATGTAGAAAAATCTATTTTTTTCATAATTTTTCATTTGATTAAAAAATATGCGTGATATATCCTTAAAGAGCTAGTCTATGATCAATACTGAACGTTGACGAATTTACATACGTTAACATTTATTAATCTTTAGTTTAAGAACTTATTCGTTATAAAATACAGTGCACAATTGTAGTTTTGTATAATCATTCAAATTGTTAGGTTACATAAGTACGTTGTTGATAAATTGCGATTTGAAAGGAGACCTTGTCAAAGTATTAAGTAAAGCATCTTTAGAACATGTTTTATTAACCATGAAGATATATGTATATATAGTTCTCACTCACGAATGCGAGACTGGCCGATCGAAAATATCAAGTGCGAGGATAAATATCCTCGTCGCGCGTATTTCGTTTGAAATTTTTCACGGTATGTCTACCGAAGAATCTGAGAATGATCCCCTTAGAGGTCAGGGACCGAGTGCGGGAAGTACCATATCGCGAAATCTACCGACGAGCAGCAGTAGCAGCAGCAGCAGCAGCAGTTCGAGGTTTGAGGTTCGCAGACTCTCGTCGTACGGGGACGGTATTGGATGTCATCACGAGAGAGATTACGTGCAGCTTTGAAAGAGCCCCCCTATCTCACTTCCACTTCCATTCACCCTTCTTCCTTCGCTCTTCATCCACCAGCGTCGATTCGCGCGTCGCTATTTCAGCTACCCTACTTTCTCGCCGTTCGCGCGATGCGCGACGCACTTTCAGTGTCCCCCCCCCCCTCTCCCCACCCTTCGGTTCTCTTCAGCAACTCGGTCGGGAAGAACCTCCGTACTAAAGGGCGCCAGCTCTCATATCCCATTTGCCCCTATTTTTCATAAGCGATATTAGAATCTATCATCGGAGCCCGACCAGACGCTCGCCTCCGCTCTAGAAACGACAGCTATGAAGGTGGTAGGTATCGATAAAAAAAGATAGAGAGAGAAAGACTCCCCCCCCCCCCTTCATCCCGATTATCTGCAAGGTGGGATGCCACGGTCGCTGACGATTATCGATCCCATTGGAGCGACGACGTGAATGGATCCAGACTTGTGCCGATCGCAAAGACCGCTATGCTCTCGACAGCGGAGAACGGCTGAGAGTCGAGCTGCCCTATATATTATCGCAGTTGCCACGATATTTCATTCATCGCGACCTCTCGATCTCCACCCTTCTTCCCTGCTCAGTCGATTTTCAATTGCGGGCATGCGCTCCTCGCGCGAACTCAATAACATTTCCATCTCCTCACCCCTACCGCGTTAGCAAAGTGCCGCGTAAAAATTTCTTAGACGCGTCTATTTTATTTGAAATCGAAGGCTTTTAATCTTGATGACCTTCCACTTCTACATTAAGTTTTGGTAAGAATGTGAGGAGTGCGCTATAGTTGGATTTATGGGACCTTCGTTGTTCCATAAGTTGGCTCCTTATCACTCTCTCATGCAAAAAAAGAGCGTAAATAAAGAGATGGAAAAAAATAAAAAATTTAAAGATCGAAGATTAAAGAATAAATTGACTGATAAAATGAATTGTTATTGCAATTATAACTCTATGATATTCATTATCACAAAGATGGTTTTAGTTAATTAAATCGGCATTAGCCGATTAATACATTATTAAACTTATCTGACGATTGATTAAAAATTAATTTTTCTGAGAGTGATTTTTGTTTTCCATTTATTATTGGCACATACGAGTATATATGTAATAACTTATACATAAGCATTTCATTAGCATTGTGTGTCAAATTTCTTACATCAAATTTTAAACAGATCTTTTGTTTTTTATATAAAAATATGGAGTTAATAGATATATAGTTTTAAAAATTAATTGCAAGATCGCAATGGAAAACAAAATTTACGACCATTAATCATTTCATAAATGTAAGAAATTTTTAGCTCAACGTTTAATCTCTTGAGGTTTCAAACGCAAAAGGATTACTTTTTTAACATGCTCTTTTTTATTTTGTTCCTAATCACGCGTTCCTTCATGCTTCGCAATAAGTTCTTCTATGCGACTATCGATCCGCATGCCATGAATTCGCAAAATGCCGTCACGATTTGTGTAGGCAGCACATATCCGGAAATTTATGTTATTTATCTTCCCCCGTATTTACCGCGGCTTGCGATTTACCGTGATTACTAATTATAGCTTCAACTCGGGCTCGTTAATTACCTCCGCGCCGGCGGAATGGCGACATTATTGACTCGTTAAATAGGATAGATTTCAGACGTATTTCTGACACATTTGCACGCAATGAAATTGCAATGGTTTTTTCGTAATAATGTGGCATATTAAAGAAAGAAACGAAAGGAAAAGTGTACTTACCTCTATGCCTGTTAGTTTGCTTGTCGAACATCAGCATAGCATCTTCGATCTGAAATGCAAAAAACATTTGATTAGAGAGAAATAAAGCTTTAATAAAATAAACAATATACATTTAAAAAAATTTAAAAACAAATAAATTTATTTACAGATTTCCAACATATTAAGAGTTCTTTAGTAGATGCTTCTTAAGCATCAAAATTTAATTGTAATATTATTTCATCAGTAGTTTAACTACGTTTTTAAGTCCGATATAAAATATCGGCGCGCAATTCAAAATGACTACAAATATGGAATTAGGCGATAAACTTAATTTCTGCCGTTTTTCGTCTCCAAATTTTTTCCCATAACATGCAAGCGTTTTGAGATGACCATTGGAGTAACATTTAATACTTTCGACAACTCTAAAAGCGTTTGAGCTGATCCTCATCAAGCAATTCTTGCAGCTCGACATTTTCAAATTTTTTCGGCTGTCCGCGATGTTCTTTATCTCTCAGATCAAAATCACCGTTTCAAAAGTGTTCAAACCAAACTGTACATGTTCTTTCCGATGGAGTTTCATCACCAAACACTTCGAATAACAAACGATGCGTTTTAGCTGCGGTTTTCTTGAAGTCGAAATAGTGAAGAAGCACACGTCGGAAAAACATCTTATCGCAATTCATTTTCAATCGATTACAAAATCTTTTTGGTGTCGAGAAATCTAACTTGTGAAGACTGAATCACTTTCAGTAATGTCCAAACTACATAAGACATGCGATGTCACAGTTTACCGTAGAAACTCGTCGGCGTTGGAGCCGATACCCTCCAGGGAACGGCAAGAATTAAGTTTACCATCTAATATATATATATATAATGGCCGTTCCTATTTCTTATTAGTTGTGTTCTCACATGTACGGTATAATAAGATTCTTATTGTTTAAACAATATACAGTTTAATCTAATAAATAATTTACAATTTAATGTAATTAAATTAAATAGTTCAGTTTAATTTAATTTAATTCAATAAAATTAAGTGAATTAGAGATTAGATAATTAGTTTGAACTTCTATATTGATTTTACATGCTGTTTATTAGCATTCATAAATTTATATACTTTTCTTAATTTTGTTTATATTGATTAAGTCTTTCAAGTTTATAGTTTTTTCTTTATGGTGGTATTTTCTCACGATGAGATCAAATCAGAATTATATTGTCGGATAAGGAGTATGATAAACGTGCAGCTTTAGTAAAGTATCTTATTTACTAAAGCCGCTGTCATAAATTAAGCGGCTTACTGACGATCGAAGTAACCTATATTTGATATAAGACCTCGTAGTAAACCCCTTGGCGTGTTAGAGGTGCAAAGCACCCCTGTCAAAGCCTCAGAAATCGTAAACGCCGTTATGGAAATGTCTTGCAATACATATATAAAAGATATTTCCAAGAAACTTCATCTCAGTGTGCCGAATGGAAGAGAACATTGTATGTATATCGAATATTTTTGACAAATCATTTCATATTAATGGTAAATATCTAACGACATATATCTGTAAATAGAAAATCTAATGGCTAAATTCTAAGCAAAATCGTAATGCTCATAACATATTTCTGTAAGCTTGTAAGAATTTTTTAAGTGCTTATACCTTTATTTTTACAGACAGCTTCTTACTAGCCATAAAATTTATAAGAAATCATATATATATTTACGAATAATGGTACGTCGTACGCATAAAATTAAAAATAATAGTCATAAGTTCTTACAAGTTTTACGAGAACATGTTAGGAGTCTTACGACTCTGTTTAGAATTGACTGATTAATGTCTAGGATTAATGGTTTCTTCTGTGGTAAAATCATTAACTATCTTTCTTCACAAATTGTATAAACATTTCAAAATGAAATTTCTTAAAAATAATTGTGATCATCTAACAAACTTATAACGATATTATTAATTCATGTAACATGATTACACTATGTATAAATCAAATTACGTATATTATTAACTGTATGTAAAGTTAATATGATGCAGCTGTAGTATTATATAATGATTATATGAATTAATCGCACATAATATTATCATAAATTATGATCAGTACTACAACTAATAGCCTAGAATAAAAAACTATCGATTTCTTAACTAAAAAAAAAAATATTAAAAGCAAGAATTAACGAAGATTTAAAGGTACAATATTTACTAATCAATTAAATAAGATTACATCTTTCTTTGGAACTACTAATACTAAATAATACATGTTATTAGTCGATATTACTGTGTTCGAAACGACAATATTTGCTCATCAAAGGATATCGTCAATAAGATTGATTTTTAAATAATTCCAATAACATCAGTCAAATGACGAATAAGATCTCTTGTATCTTTACGAGAACCACGTATCGTAAAGCACAGCTGGTCAGAGATTTACGGAGCATGTTGCTGAGACGAGAAGTTGGTAGAAAGTGGCGAAGGGCGGATGGCTCTGTATATGGTTAAAGCGCGAGCGGAGCTCTAGAGAGGCGTAGGAAGCGCGCTAGTAGGATTTATGGGACAGGAGAAACAATAGGGATTACTCTTACCCCCTTCGTTGTTCCTTGAGTTGGCTCCTTCTCACTCTCTCATGCGGCAACAACTATCGATAGTCTACAGCATTAGAACAGCAAGCGATATTCTTCTGACGCGATGTTTGAGTAAAAAAAATATGAACTTTCGTGTGTACTCAATAAATGTATTTTCTAGATATATACGTTTTATGTTTGTGTTTTAATCATTTACATTTTTTAAGATACTCTAATTATAATTAAATTTAAGTAAGAACCTTTCCTTTCCAGAATAAAATGGGATACTGTATGAAAAACGATGTCGGAATTTACAATTTATTACGTATGTATAAATTTATGTAATATAATTATTAATATAATATTATGATATAATTATTAAAAATGTTTAATATGGAATGATTCAAGATAAATTAAATGAGAAGAATAATAAGATTAAGTTGCGCGAACGGAAGCGATTGATTTAAAATAATTCCAAACTTACATTTTGATTGACATCTATAAATACTAATAAAAACATTGATATAATTTTGATTACATTTTAGTTGGTTGATTTAGTTTACTGATTAGATAATAATTAATAAATGTTAAGCACGTAGTAATAACGCTTGTCACGTTTCCGTTCCGTCCTCTCGTCTTGCTGTGTAATAAAATTTTAATGAAATTCGCGCGACGATCGCGCCGCTGTCTGTGGCAAGAAAGTCGCGGAAAAATGCCAAGGGAATCGAGTGTCTTAGCTGACATTTGTTGCGACTTTTATTTTTCGAGGGGTGGCATGCCTTTTACGAGGGGGTTGACGGCAGCGGGAACAAGAACAAGGGAACGGGCGGTCTTTTAATGAAAACGCAAGAGGCATCATGGCGTAAGATAAGACCGCCAGCGGAGGAGCCATCCGTCGTTATCTACACCTTTCCACCCTTTTCTTTTGCACAGTGTGGATGTCCTTTCCATTTTATTCCTTAATGCTGCAGTCTTTGTTGTGGCTGTTATATTGATGTATTCTCGACGGTCGAATCAGTTTGAGTTTTTCATTCGATGTTGCGAATTCTCGCATCGCAGTCAGCGACAATGGCTTCGATCAAGAACGAGATTTCTCCATTCCGATCACTACGTGAGAAAAATACGTGAGGTTTCCTTCTCTATCGGCTTCGTTAGCATTTCACTCAAACGGAAGCGTCTTTGAATCTTTGCATTTGCCAGCCTTTTTTAGTGGTTTTTTAATCTGTAAAGCTTTTTTATATATATGCTCACACGTTCAACAACGTGTTGTTGTCTTGATTTTTAAGCTACAATGGATGAAATCATTCTTCTTCCAAAACAAACTATAATTACTTCGTCCGAACGTATTCACTAATGACTCTCCCTTTTTTTTTTAACACGGAGATCTTCGCAAACTGGCAATCATGAATTTCCCTCATTATCTCGAATAATTATCGCGGGTCGCAATGCAGTTTTGCGGGTTTCACGTGTATCGTTGCATTACGAGTATCTATTTCCTGCGATATGTAATATTCAGCACGCGGCACATTATGCATCCACGTATTTACTTCATTAAAAATACATTTCCCGGATGTGTTTAATATTGATTCTATATAAATTAATATAATTATCGTACGATGCAGTACCAGTAACGTCGAGTACGAGAGATAAGCGAATATTATATAAAACGTTTGTTATTTTACTGTCGTTTACGCGCGATCTGATTTTCTGCATGATAAATTTTCTTTTTTCTCTCTCTAATGATTTCTATATTACATTTTCTTTAATAAATTGAGATTATCTTGATGTTTTCTTTATAAATATAGTAAATATGTACTAAAACAAGAACAAATATTTAATACATTTAATATACATATTCATTAAGGCATAATGTGTTTAATAATAATAAAATAATAACTGAATGAGTTATAGACTCCTTAAATCACAACGGATAAGACAAAATTCGTAAAAAAGTATTATATATATATATATAAAAGCATAATATGTATATTTAATAAGACATGAAAGAAAAATAATATTGTTTGGGCATTTTTAATTCAATTAGTTTTTATAAAATTACGTATATTATAAATAACGTTAAAAACTGATCTCAATCAATAGAACACTTAACAAAAATAATCGTAACTTTCATCCATGCTTTATACTCATATGTATTTAATATCTCACTTCTGTTTCGTGAGGAATAAACAAAAAAGATTTATCGGGAGAAAACTGTTACTCAAATAATTCACCTGAAAAGTTGTGCAGTTACAAATATTTCTCATCGGTGCAGTTGGTTTATTTGGCTGCAATAACTTTTCGAAACATGGAACTCGCGCAGATAAGACGTAAAAAATGGACGTACTTTTCCTGGGTACCAATCTACTTTTGACAAATGGAATCGGTATCCTCTTCCAAAGAAAGAATAATTCTGTCGAGAATGGAAGAAGGGCAGAGAATCTTGGTTTGCACGCAGATTGAAATTCCAAAGACACGCCGGTGTAACCTTAAGGAAATGGCGATAACGGGAAAACGTAACGCGAAGTGGCCTTGTAACTTCCTAAACTTCTTCCCTTTACTACGCTAGTCCGGAAAATACGTAGTACGAAAGGTTATCGAAGAGAAAGAGGAGAAGGAGGAGAAGGACGAGGAAGTGGAGGAAGAGAAGGAGGAAGAGGAGGAGGAGGAGGAGAAGGAAGGTAGGGAAGACAAGAGTCGGCGGCGTCGTCCCCGGAGAGCAATCGAGTTCTGGTGAGTGGGCGAGACGTACCTTATTACAAGTTCGATTCCACTGGTGTTACAGCTCTCGGTGGACCGAGCTGTAGATTGCTGTCTTACTGCCCTCGCCCTTTATATCGTGAGACCTTTCCTCCGAGGCAAAGCCGTCATTTTTCTCGTCATCTCTTCATCGTACTGACGCTTACTTTAATCTTTTTGTGTATTTCCATTCTTTTCAAACCAACTAATTTAAAAGGGGTAAAAATTTGGGCCAGAGTATTATAGAACACTTTTGCGAATCGCTTCTCGCACTTCGAGCCTCTGTAGTCGATAACTTGCTGACGAAGTCTTTCAATTTATTCATTTTAGAAAAATATTATTTTATTTTCGATCGAATAGTAAAAAAAGCATGCATTTATCAATTATCGCGTGCATCAATTATTATTGTCTGTCATAATCCGCTTCATTGGTGCTCCATTGTAAAATAACAGCCGTGGATGCGCCTGGATCGAATTTCCGACGTGCAATTATGTACAATAAAGAGATAGCCAAAATAACTGAAAATGCTCATTTTTCCACGCTAATGATTATTATTAATAAGCATTGTCGAGAAGGAAATGCAGTTGACTCTTTTACGATATAAACACCACGTGAATAATATTTTGTTAGGTGAGTATAAAATAGAATAAATTATTAAAATGTTTGAGATGACAAATTAACGTATCGTTTTTGCACACACATAAATAATTTCATCTCACTTTTTCAGGAAAATATTTTTAAACTATCATCGTTTTCTAAAATATTGTAAGAAGCTTTAAAAATGAAAAAAAGAAATCGCTTACCAATAATACCGCTTAGCAAACTTTACAGTCTCTATATATTTGCAATTCATCTGTTGATTTTGTCCAGCGTTTCATTGGATTTCGCTTTGCTACCAACATTTTCCGATTTGCCTTTACATTTTATGTAATCTCCAGGAACATACGGAGCAAAAAATATCCTTTAAATATTTGCATTAAGGAAAGAGTCATCAGAAAAGGTTAAGACTAGTTAAGACAATGATTATGAGAAGTTTATGATTTTAGTATTCATCTTGTCAGTCTAACAATAAGTATTCTAAGTAATTTAAGCTAATTAATTCAATATTCGTAAGAAGATATATCGTCTGTTTATATTTTTTTAAATTAAACAGCGTATTTCGTTGCGCGTACTAATGTCATAATACGTACATTAAAGTATTGTGTCTTTAATCCCAGTGTATCTAAAAGTTTGTACACGTATCTAGTCTGAAAATCTCTCCGACAATACGTAAATCTCTTGACATTTGAAAATGTGAAAGAGATATTCATGATGAATGTGATTTATAAAGAAGTTCGTGCTTTAAATCAGGAAAAGTGAACGATCTATTTCGATGAGTATACTTCGGTCAATTTATCACGTTACAAAATTCCACAGTCCGTGTATTCTGTACTCATGCACCACATGCGACTAAACTGCGAATCTGCGCTTGAAAGCTGGAAGTTATCTCAATCGATCGCGACATCGAATCGAACGCAACGAACCAAAACGGTGATTCCCATTCGAACTTGTTTCGTAGCTTCGCGATCCGCGTTGCAATGCGATACACGCTTCGAGTGCGCATACGTGCATACACACGCATACGCCATCCCAAGTGCACTTCATGAAACTTATCACCAAAGTTCACAGAACCGGATACTTCAGTAACATGGGCTTCGATGTGCTTAAATTCATTTTCGAACGCGGAGCATCGAGTTTCCACAACCCCCATCCTGCGTGTGCGGCTCGTATTGTGTGCGCCGTATCTTTTTTATTTTGTTTCGCTCCTCCGTTCCTCGCTTGTCCCGAGCTTCCTTTTCGAAGATAAACGAGAACGAATGCACCGTGCTTCGAGAACGCTCTCCATCGAAAAGTTTTTTTTTTTTCCGAGTTGATTAAAGGCCGCGCCGCGACCTGCGCTAAAGTTACAAAGTCGGATTCTATTACCTGTGTATGCGGTAAAACAATCTACGGTCGTGGCTCATTTGCAGCGAAATTGCGGTTCGCGACATTGTCGACGCACATTTCAAATTAACGCACTCATTGCGGAAATATGTGTGGAAAAATGTAGTTCGGATTATTTGAAAAAATAATATTTTCCTATTCATACATAATATACATCATGTTATATGAAATTTCTATATAAAATAAAATGCTAAATCTTTCCTCTCATTAATAGTTGAAAAAAATAGAAGATTAATGATGTCGCTTTAATATTATATGGAAGTTTCTAAAATTGCGGAGTCTATTACATTTCATCACGTTACTCATTCAGCGTTAATACCCTAATACCTGGGCGGAGAGAGCAGATAGCTATTTTGTTGCAATGTCACCAACTTAATCAAGGTGTTTTCGACCGCTTCAATTTCACCGTCGTGTTCCTCCGTGACTCATGCGATTTCGCTGTTCGGCCTGGGGTTGAATAATGACTCGGGAAGGACCCGAGATAGGGCGAGGAACTTAAGTAGCTCGCGAATGGACACTCGGCGAGAGGGTCGATCTGGTTATTCGACAACACGTAAGTCGACTCCGCCTTCATTGGTGTTCCCGGGACTCGGGAGAAGGAGGGAAAACTTTTCGGGAAAACTGCAAAGCGTTCCCAACAAACAAATTGGCCTCTTCGTCGGCTGCTGCCGCCAAAGTCATTTGCTGCTCGATACTCGATCGATGTTGAACCGAACTGTATTTCGGAGGAACGTACAGTATTTTGCGCAAGAGTTGGAAAGAGTTGTTTCCCGCTGGAATAACTTTGATGAAAAAAGAGGAGAACTCTTTTTTAGTCCTTCCTGAACGGAGCCGTCCTCTTCATTCAACGATTGGAATGGATATAGTACCTCTCTTATATACGTACCAACGCGGGGGATAATGATGGCTCTCAGACCGACAGACATCTGCCTGCTATTTTCAGATAAAACCGTTGAGTCGTGCACACGATCATCCGAGAAATATCGATAACACGCTGCGGGCATATTAATATTGCCAGGAATCTCGCAGAAGCATCAAACAAGTATCAACCTATCGGATAAATGTTTGGCATCGTTGTGCTCTCGCGCGATCAAACCACTCGATGCGACCATAAGTAATTACGCGTTCGATATTCCCTTTTTTTACATGAATATACTACACGAATATACAGCAACGTACAATCTATGAATAACAGACGATCATGCCACGTACTGCTACATGTTCAACGCTAGATAAAACTCGCAAGCAAACGACCACATGTAGCATTAAATGTCAAATGTGAATGCAATCCCATTTAGCACGCTAATTGTGAAGTACGAATATGGGCCACATTTTTTTCTCGATACAACTCTTTTAATTGTCGTGTTATATCCGATAGTCAGTATCATACTCAGGAATCCTAATTTATAGCTTTAATGCTTTATGGAATTTTTTTCTGCTTTTTGCAGAGGTTTACGTATATCTTTCGCACTGAATAATTGATACATTGACCGATAGTTATTTTCGACAAGAGTAACTTGAAAATGAAAGATCTCTGTAAATATCCGACATTTCGTGACTGCGTCACTATTATCTGAGAATAATCAAGACCTGCATAATTACTTAAATATAATTCTAAAAGTTTATACGAGCGTTTAAAATTGCATCGCCTCTACAAAAGTTCCTGCTCGAAGAGTTTTCGATTACCTCTCGTCTCCCTAAGATCGTAAAACGTATTCTCGGCGTTTACGGTGCCACTCGGACAAGCGTCGGTTGTCTGCCGATGGTCCCTTCCGAAGAAGGTACGATCTCTCTAATCTCCGAACGAGGTAACTTCGCCTTTCATCCTGCCAACCTCTTTCTTATGCGAACCGCCCGAGCATCATTTGTAACTTCCAACCCTTCTAGACATTAGCACTGAAATGTTCCGAGGGTCGTTTTATGCCTCAACCACGTTCAAATACACGAAAATGAGCGAAATATTTTGCGATATTGAGGACAAATACACGGATTTAGACTTCAGTGAAAAAAAGATTTCCACGAAGATATGCATTTCAGTAAATTTATTAATTGATGATATATCGTGATATCTTATTTATTTAAAGATTTCATAATTCAATTTACGAGTTTTCTGATAAAAGCTCTTGCAATACCTTTTGCAATATTTATAAGCGAAAAGTCTTCTTATAGTAAAATAAATTAATAAAAAGAAGTCTCTGGTAGTTCTAAAAATAAGAAATTATTGCGAAAGGATGAAATGGATGCTTGGTATTAAAAAAAATTTGATATTGTCTTCAGAGCTAATCACTAAAAAATGAAAGAAACGACATAAAATGTCTGCTCTCATATTTCAAAGTGTGATAATGTAATATATGTAAGAATTTCATTATAATAGTGAATTGGACGCTCTGGTGCCTATTAAAGCCATCATACACCGACTTAATCGGAGTGTTAAAGTGAAATGCGAATACTTTGAATTATTAAGTACATATTTTACAGTACAATAAAATACTGAGGATGTTACAATAATATATTTATATTAAACACATATCTTTACATCAATTTGTGTGCAATTGATGGCTTTAATGTGCACCGAGTGCGCACTATACAATGGAATTGGTTATAAATCAGATGTATCTTTGCGTATACTTATAGCGACATAGCGTGAGCTCTACTGTCATATTTAACGTACAATATAATCATCTAGTCCGGTAACTATCGTTTAATATCAAAGCAAAATTTGAATAAAATAAGAAATATTAAAATAAAATTTAAATAGTAAATTAAAAATAAAAAATGTATTTTTGAGTCTCTAAATTAAATTAAAACAATGCACAAACTAGTGAATTTACATTCCTGATAAAATCTAATTTTAAAATAAATTTCTCTTGAATAAATCTAACGATGATTCCAAACAAAAAGAAATAAATTGACTAATGAGGATCAGCAGGTACCCAATATGAAAATTATTTATGAAAATATTTTTTAATGGTTCAAAGATGACATTAGAATACAATAGGGAATATTTTGATTAAACTTTCGGCCACTATCAGCAAATAAAGCATAGACATCTTAAAATAAAGTTCTGTTAGTATATACACATATCTATATGTAGTTAATATAGAAGCTCATTATTTTTGAAATTCCTTGTAAGGATGTAAGAATGTATTTTAGTTGATGTGAGTAAGACCACATTTTTTCTAACTTTTCAAGCATATGATATGTATATGACGAAAAACAACATTTTATATTAAAAGTAAAAACGGAAGTGTTTTTTGGTGTCAATTTCCCGATTGCGTACTCAAACACGCATTAGAATTTTTGTGGTTCGAATATCGTTTAAACGCGTCGAAATGTGCAATACGAATGCGCAACTGTCCATGGTAGCGTTGTAAACATCGGAAGATAAATGTTACTTCGACGATGTCTGACGATGAATAGCTCTGGCTAATCCGTTATATTCTCGTACAAAATTCCGTCCTGGCATCGGTATTTCGCCGATCGACTTTCCGCACTATAATCAGTAATGATCAGATATTTATGTCACGCTAATGAAATCGTGAGCTACGATCGCGTCGGTAATGAAAAACATCGTAAACGCGCAAAGCGTTTACAAACGATCGAGATTGATCGGAGCCGAACTGTGAACGGGCAAACAGAATGCGAGCGTTTCCGATCGCTGGGCGAAATAGCGGCCGACCGGAAGCTGCTACACGTATAAACAAATCGTTTACAATCGGTACAGGGATGTGCGTTTATTGGTAGGTGATGTAAAAACACAACTGCAAACCCACCCTCTCCCTCATCATCCCTATTCTCCGACTATCGTGTGTCGCTGGGATCGTTTTGCAGTAATTTCCGCGTGAATGTTTCGCGTACGAATAGATCAATCGACGCGCTTATGCTCGTACACCTCGCGTATATTCTGTCGGATTGTGCATAAATAAAAATGCCCAACGAGATAGAGGGAAATAGTTTATTCATCGGGAATGATTGGAGGTCCATTTACGGAACATGATACGCTGATCCCCTTCCGCGTCCATCATCCCTCCTGGCACCTCCCTGATTTCCTAACCAGGTGGGTACCAGTTCGTGACCCGCGACGTACCAGGCACGACCGGGACCGTCGACGGCGGCGGCGGCGGCCGC
>NW_017295653.1:2863567-2864291 GCF_001594075.2 Trachymyrmex cornetzi
TTCGCTGGATTTAGAACATTCGCGATAGTCAAATAGGATTTATAATTGCATCAATCATTGTAGAGAAAAGAGGCCAAATTTTATGAGCAAAAGCAAGTGAAAGATAATAACTATTTATTTATATAAATTAATAAAAATAAATCACAAATTTAACTTAATTAGTTTTATCGATTAGAGAAATTAATAAATTAATTTCTCTATTATTGTTTTTTATGACTGATGATGACTAAGTTAAGTTCGAAACGTTTCGTGATTTATTTTTATTCATTTATGTAAATAAATTATTATGTTTCGTCTGCTTTTGCTCGTCAAATTTAACCTTTCTTTATTATTTTTATCACTTAACACAAAACTAGCTGATTCGTTATCATATCAAAACGTGATATAATGGATATCTCTTTTAAGAATAATGAAAAATTCTTTTTTTTTTACTTAAATCTGAAATCACTATCTCTTGGTAAATGCAATTTTCTACATAAATAAGACAAAGTCCAAATATTTCTATCCATCGTGCATAATATTGAAAGAATATTTTCTCTAGATTAGAATCGTTCAATCTTGTTGATCAAAAGAGACGTTACTTAAGGGGTTATACTCAGTTAGATTTGACGAAAAAAACGATTTTTTTTCCGAAAAAAAATGATATTCATGAAAAAACTAAACCTGAATCTTTAACTGCGATTATCTCGGAATTTTGTTTTTTCAAAAGTATCGTTGCGGTGAG
>NW_017295653.1:2864662-2902248 GCF_001594075.2 Trachymyrmex cornetzi
CTGAGTATAACCCCTTAATATTAGACATCATATTATATCACTTTTCTTTTCTATTCTGTTTTTAATCCGTTTTCTCTCATAGACTTTCATATAATTTTATTTCACTATTTCATTCATATAAGCTCTCATATAATTTTATTTCGCTATTTCGTTCATATAAGAGAGACAGATGACTTCAGATGGAACCAGGTAAACTTGCGCGTCTCTCAGCCATTGTTAAGCACTCATGTACAACGTGTAACCAAAGGTTCACGTTATCGGATATCGTTTTCCGATTCGCTGTCTTGGCTTAAATTTCGATGCAAGGTAATGGAAGTTCCAGTGAATACTTTCCATTCTGCATTCAAATTCTCGTACGGCTTATCATTAACTCTCCAGTATGCACAGATGAGCGTTTAATTCCACAACAATAAACAGGTTCTCAAGCACAATCAAGCGCATGATTTGCATTCCTCGTATTTTTAGCGTTACTTAAAAAATAATTCTCATTAAATCTGCTGTGGATCTTCATTACATTGACAAACGCACAAAAAGAAATTATTTTTTTTTACACGTCACTACTCGATAACTGATTGGTAAAACACAATTTTTTTACACTTTATTAATAAATAAATGTATGATTCAATATGTACGTATTTTATCTCCAATCAAAATAAATCATATAAATAAATGTAAATATAAAAATTCGCTCTCCGACAATTCATAAATGAAGAAAAGTTTCTACAAAACATATCTTCTATTGTATCGAAATTGTCACGAGAAAACAGAAGAAAACTTGTTTTTACATGCAAGAATAGAATTTATATAATTTTTATATTTTTTGACATCGTAGACAAATATCCTCATATTAAAGAATTAGCATTTAAATTGAAATTATATTAATGTGTTAGATTGTAGAATAAAAAGAAAATTTCAAAAGTAACTTAAAAATTTTATTTGAATTAAAACACTTTTTTGTTTAACTATTAAATTCGAGTATTTTTATATATAAAACAATTTGAGAGAAAAGAATAATTAATTTTGATATTAATTTTTATAACTATCAAGTTATAGATTGGTTCGATTTATACAATGGCACGAAAAAGGAAAGCAACATTCGTCTGTGATTTAAACTGATCCATTGTATTTTTTGGATTATTTCTGTCAAAAAATACTGCAGAGAGAAAAGAGAGGCAGCGGCCGATACCGAATTTCAGAAGAATACATGTGGGTATCCGTCCAATCGAACGGAATAATGCAAGCGCTATAACGTTTCCATTCGTTTGAAAATGCACGTCCGACTATACTATTGTTTAAAAAATATGCGGCTGTATTCACGGCGAACTGTGCTGTATGCAAACATTCGCGCTGGATTATCATTCGTAGTATTCAGAATCGCTGTTAACTTTTGCAAGCACTGTTTCGCTGTTACTTTAGTTTTATCCCTGTTATAAATCAGATTACAATTGAACCGCGAGTATGTTTTATATTTATCTTGAAGATTTGTTTTGTGTTACACAATAGGGCATTTAAAAAATATGAGGATACATAAAAACCTTCAACAACTATCCTTCTTTCTTATACAAAAGTATCATTGGAATTCAAACAAAAGAAATATATTAGTAAAATGATCTGTATAAAACACAGGTATTCTATTCATTATACAAACACTACGCGAATTAACGCTTTTATATAAAAGATCTTGATTACTCTTGTATAAAAGTAAAATTTAGTTAGCTTTGCAATATTTTAAGATGCTTATTAGCACTATTCAATTTAAGACCAACGTAATTTGTGATGTTATTTTCAGCTTCAGTTTACGATTGCGATTCAAATCCGATAAACTAAATTGACGCACAGTTTATAGAACAGAAAAAATGTATTTGCAAATTTGTGCATATGAATATTATCAAGCACCAAAATCCGCTTTAACTAAAAATAGGATTCTTTCTCTTATTTAATTTACTCTTATCTCTCTCTCTCTCTCTCTCTCTCTCTCTCTCTCTCTCTTTCTCTCTCTCTCTCTCGGTCTATCTTCTACAATAATTCAATTATTTACCGATTTTGTATGTGTAAGCTTCTTTTATAATCTTTTTTTAAATATAATTACAAGATACAATTTGTAAAATCGTTAAATTTCGTCTGTCGATTAATTAGTTATGCGAAGAGTTTCGCTAAGGTTTTGTAGGATTAGTTACAGACTTCGGAATAGGTGGGCATAGTGGACCGACCAAGCAGCACGAGCATCGCGCGCTTCGTCCGCTCGCAAACTTCGGTAAACAGTTTAGCCAATGTATATTAAGACGCTAACTTTACCACCAATTTGCACAAAATGCTCGTAAACTGAACTAGCGTACCACGTGCTACGCGGCCTCCAGAACTACCGCGGCTGATTTCGTCGTGAGCCCGTCGACAGAATGTACAGAGACGAGAACCAGACCAGAACTTTCGCTTAAGCCGAGAATAGCGTTAAAATGTTTCACGCTGATATTTTCTCGCAGGTAGCGATTCAATGTTATCGTAAAAAAGTATCTAAATGTTAAAGGTTAAAAAACAATATTAACGAAAAAAAAATTTCCGAGATAATACATTCGATAAATAAACAAATGACAAACGAGCAATTGGGAATTAGCACAGTGAATGGTATGCAGTTTAGCTTTAAAAAAGCTTTATCTTAAATAATAAATTAACTCGTACACGTTTTGGCTAATCTTTTAGTCTTCTTCAGCAAATAGGGATATTATTGCAGAAAATCCATTAATTGCAATCAAACAAAAAAATAATTACACGATAGGCGATATCCATCCGTTCGCAATCATTGTGCGGTAACCATTCTTCCATTAAAGAGTAATCTCACCAAATGGAAGGCTGGATAGTAATGACTAGAAATCCTACAATGATGTAACCGATGAACATAATTATCGTGAATTATTTCGGTCACAATGTTGATAAATTGCATTGAGTAAGAAAAAACATATTAAAATTTCGGTAAACGGTGTTTCACATCGCTGTTAAACTAATTGAATAATTTAAAAAATAAGAAATTATCAATTCGATGCGAATGTTGAAAATCTACATTCTAGTAGATTTCTTATTTTTTTTACTCGTTTGTCATTTGTTTATTTAAATTTTACTTATCGTAAACCAATCACTGTTTGATTATTTTCTATAGCTCACAATCTGGATTTAGGTATATACTTATGTTTCTATCGATATCCTATTTTAGTTAAAAATTTTTCCATATCAAAATAACAAAATATTTGATCAAACTTTTATATTTATGTCTCATTGATTACGTTCTGAATAAATTCTTACAGGAAGAATTCTTAAAAGATACTTAAATAATTTTCTAAAGGATAAGACTTTTTTCAGATATAGGATTTCTAAAAGATATAGGATATACATGATAATATTATACTTATAATTATTCACAAAAAAATGAATAATATATTATAAACGGATAAAGTTTATTTAGATTAAAGTAATAATTATAAAACTCACTTTAATATAAACTAATTTACTTGTGTAAATATACGTCTTTGACAATTATATCTGTATTAACAATTCTATCGCTAACAATTTTATCTTCAATCCTTACAAGATCGGTCTTGGAGAAACATAGACATGGACTCCAGACAAGGGTTCGTGTCTAGTTAGGGTAATACTGTGGCATGGTTGTCTTTACTGTCACCGCAGAAGAGACGAGTTTAACTAGTCATTGAGCCGTGAAGGGGTCAGATACAAGGGTTACAGTTAGGGAGCTGCGTTTCGTAATTTTCAGGGGCTTCTTAATGCCATTACTTCTGGTTTCGTACCAATAGAGATCGGTGATGTCTTTACCGTCAGTTTAATTACCTCTTTATTAAACTCTTATTAAACTCTTTATTAAACAATACATACGTTTCCACGTATTACTTGTTAGGAAATTGAATCTTTGACGAGGGAACATTTACTTCTTGAAGAGATTATCAGCGTCACTAATAAAATGATCTTTATGATATATTTCACACATCTTCCGTGTAAAGTGATAGAATGATGTTACTAATAAATAATGAAAATACTAATACAGTTGGTAACAATTAATATATAGAATAATATAGCCATACATCGTACATTAAAATTATAAACGATACAATATCTTTAAATAAATATTGTCATATAACATCTCGTAAAATTTGTCTCAGAGTTTAAGCGTATTAATTTCTGACAAATATGTAGGCGATTTCATCGATCAAATGTCATCTGCCCCTCTCTTTCTCTCTCTCTCTCTCCTTCTGTGCAACTTTTTAATTATAAAGTTTAAATATCTTTTACTAATTAAGTCTCGTTATTAAAATTCTGTTAAAACCTTTTAAAAGCTGACTAAAGAATAAGATTTTATCATATATTTGCAGCGCGGAAGTTTAATTTCTCGGAGGTTTTTGATTCTCGGAAGGCTAACCGATATTCTAATTATGTTTCAAATTCAATTTATACGAAAGTATACGGTTATAAGAAAGTTTATTAACGTCGTGAATTTCACGCGAATGTCCTATATACCTACTCGTTATTATTCCATTGTAATCGATCAACGCCGAAGTTAAGATAATCCGGACAGAACGTTTTTCCGTATTTTCATTTGCCTTCCGTTCCACAACGGAATTGTTTATTCAGTATACGTCAACTTCGTTTTGCGTCGGCCGTAAAAGGATAATCGTGTCCTTCCAGACCGATCCACAGACACGACGCGCGCTCGATGAGCATTCTTCGGGGTACGTAACATGAAGTATTCAACATGCGACGGCGCCGTATGTCGGCTGGAGCATCGTCGCTTAAGTAAAGAGTATTACAAGCGCGAGCATGTTCTGGGGGTTGCGAGCGCCATGAGGAGTGCAAAAAAATACACTTGAACCTTTTTAGATTTTCATGAGATGAGGAAAACGTTTAATCAGAGGTTACTGTTTTATGAGCTAAAATGTATGATAATAAACCATGTTTATCATATATGAATGTGTATACAAATCGTTCTCTTACTTCAAAAGTAACACGAAAATGTGATTTTCTAGTTATTACCATGAGTTGAACAAAAATTACTTTAGCAATCATCAAAAGTAAACTAAAAATAATGAAAGCTTAATGAGAGCAATTCAATGTCGCTAATAATGCGCAAGAATTATAAAAACAATATATAATTTAATAGACACAATTACATAATTAGATACATAGACGTTTTAGTTCACTTTTGTACCATTATCAGGAATAAAATTCAATGATCACCAATGGATACTCTTAAATTATGATTCCTTGAGTCATGATGTCAGCCAATAAAAAACTTCTCAAATCGAAGTACTCCAATTCGGTTAGATGGCTAGTTGGAACAACAATTGTAAAGTGCATCTTATGTTACAATATGATATTAAGGATGAAACTTTAAAAGATAAAATAGAACACACTGGACTAAATACAATAAAACTGTTTCTCCAAATTCACCCGTCAAATACGTTAACACATTACACACGCACACACACACACACATATATATATATATATATATATATACATATTATATATATATTTATATATATACCGGATACCCGTATATACAATTGTCAATGATAAAATAGTGATAAACTGAAAGTGACTGGAGAGAGGGGGGGAGAGAGAGAGAGAGAGAGACAGAAAAATAAACGATCTGTATAATTCGGAATCTACGCGCGTGTGTGTAAAAATAACTAACTTAACCTTATAGTCCGTTCGCCAAATAGCATCCTAATTCTTAAAGTTTTCAAAGAGATCATAGTATCATTTACTTACATAGTGTATTTTGAGTTGTGTCGTTTTTGTAAATAAAAAAGAGTCTTCTACAGAGAACATTTAAAAGCAAAACAGTTTTAGTGATTCAAGTTTAAAGATGAAATTGTTTTATTTTGATTATAGATATTTTGACTAATCAATGTAAATAAAATTGTTGGTGATATTTCGAGTTACGTCTGTTCGAGTTATGACTTTTTATGAATTATTTCGGATTTGCTATAATTTTGTAAGATATTGAAATTATTCTCAGTAAACACAATGTTACATGTATACGTTACTGGGTTACAACTTAAAAAAGATGGATTTTTTAACAGTTATAAAACAAAAATGATAAAAATAATCATATTTCAGAGCATATTCTTTATGCCGAGATTATTTGATTAGTCAATAATTTTCTATTAAGTTGAAAAATAGTTTTTTCTCTTTTCTAAAAAATTTAATTTTTTGAATTGCGTCACTTTTGAAGAAAGGGAACAATACATCACCGAATATGATACATTTTCTTTCTGGACTGTTTTTTATTCTTGAATATTCATTGGAAAATAACTTTTTGATTATTTTAAGAAAAATCACAGATTTTTTCAAACTATTCTTTAGACTTTATTCGTTTCTTTATAACATGCACACATGTATGTTCCTAAATATTTTACTAGATTTCCAATATATCTATTTGTAATTCTTTTTTAAATCTTTTTCATCCTGTCTCTTTTATCTTCTATAAACATTTTATGTTCATTCTGTGTTCCTTCTATTTTTTAGAATTCCTCTAACACCTTGCCTGTCTCTTCTGTAGCTCTTCGTGTACGCTCGTTTCGAGTTTTATCACGCCAGTATCGACTACGGGTATTAGGTTCGCAGAGAATCGCTCGTAAAGTCGCGGCAGATCGATAATTCGTAGCACACGCGTTTGCCGACTTACGTATACGCACACGCACGTGTGTGCCTGCTACGTGCACCGTGACTTTGCATTAAACATTGGTCCGATCAAGCCGCGCTCGGAAACCGAGCCACGCTAATAATGACAGCGATGGCAATGACGATCATATACAGCATGTGCATTACGTTTGCATATACGTGTAACACACAAGCATATTGCGTTCTGTTTAATTTGATCTCTAAGAATAGTATATGTGTACTGGCTACATGATAAGCGCATAAATTGATTGTTTATACGTGTCGCGTAACATTAATGAAGTTACAAAAAAAACTCCAAGGAGATATATAATCCGGATTTTTTTCAAGTCTTCTCTTTTCCTTTTTTCTCATTAATTTAGGTCATAAAAGATCTTACTAGGAAATTAATGAGAAATTTAATAGTAAAAATATGAAGTATTCAAATGCAAACAATTCTGATGAGTTAAATTTCATAAAAATAAATAAAGAGAGTGAGAGAAAAGGGTATAAAACAGATAAAATAGAAAACAAAATCTTCATATTTTATCGAATTTATATAGGATCCACTGTTTATCCCATTAGAGATATTAAATGCTAAAAGATAAAAGTAAAATTGCAAACCTTTTATGAAAAAAATCTTATAAAGAAAATCTTCTAGAATCAATAAAATACTATTATGAAAACTATTAAAAACCGTTGATCAAAAAGGATAACAAGATAGTTCAGCGTATGTAAAGAGATTATAAATCGAAGTAGAATATGGAGAGGATAATGGGACGAAGATAATAGACTATTCGAAACGTTTTGCAAAAGTAATTTCTTCCATATTCCGGCGCACAATATATTGGCGACTGTGAAAAATCGCGAGGATACGATATCCGAATTCCAGCGGGGCAACGGAAACGAGGGCAGCGAAAATTTCGAAAGGGTAGATTATGGCATAGAGTAAACGATCGACATATATAGAGTAACAGTCGGGTATAAGTGGACTCCAGGGGGATGGTACAAACGGGAATTTGGTCTGGCTCTACACCTCATAAATTTGAGTTATTCCCGCGGCCTCGTTTCCTTCCCTTTCGTCCCCCCTTTGCTTCTTCGCAATCCGACTTTGCCGTCGCGTTCTTAAGGATTCTCCAGGAAGTGAGTTATCGTCGCCCTTAGCTTCGGCCTCAGGCAGGGGGCTCGCCTTTCCGGAGGAAAAATATTAGCAATGATACGTCTGATATTTCACTCGTAGCTTGAGAGTAAAGAGACACTAGGCGCGTTTTCGGCGTATGAACGTCACTCTCGTAAACAACGAGGAACGTGACTGGAATATTTCCGAAAATAAGAAAAGAAAAACTAATTCGTCCTATTCAGAGGAAAATGACATAAATGATATAACGTCATTTATATAGGAATAAAACTAATCGTATTCTACAGTATATTATCCAAACTTAATTGCAGCAATTTTGGATGAAATTAACTGTAGGTAAACAAGTTCAAAATACACGATAGATCTTGTAACAACGTTATGAAAGTTGAATGATGTAAACATTTACATACTTGCAACAGCAGTAAAATTAGCAGTATGAAAGAAATTAATCCATCACATTTGTTGGCTTATGCAAAAATGATATTGCGATTGAAACAACAAACTAAATATAGTCCTTCCTCAAGTTTTCGTCTTTTTGCATAATGCTAAATTATATATATATATAAAAGCAATATTTTAAATAGTACGAATAATTTGTTCAGCTAATTAAGAGAGGCTAAAATGAGTTTAGAGTGTACAAACTGTTAGTGCCAACAAAAGCAAACTTATGCTTGGTACATAAGGGTTAAATAACCCCAGGCCTTGTTAAGGTTTGTTGGTGATAGAGTTGATATTGACATTTGCGTTATGTTACTTGTCGAAACTTAATTCACACACATTATAAGAACATCTAATTCATTCCATAAAAAGAAGAATGCTCACAATTCTCCAAATCTCGGATTCGCGTAGATATATATAAAAAAAAAGAAGGAACGAGCGAGATAGGAAGTTTTCCCCAATCTGTGAGACAAAAGGCATTGGAAAACCAGCTAAAAAGAAATCGTAATGTTAAAAGCGTAAGAAGGTATTCGTTGAAGTTCCTACGGTGTAAGATTCCGCTCGAATGTTCAGTTCACCGATTGGCGGAGACAAACAGTTGCCGTTGACGAAGTAAACGTAAGACGATAACGACGAGGACAACGCCGCCAACCGATGACGAACCCTCTTCCTTCTTTTCTTCTTCTCTTCACCAATTCGCGTAGAGGGCTAACTTTGCACGAGTAACAGCTCGCTCTCGCGAGTACTGCGGACTTTCGCAATCTTTTTAATTGTATTGCCGCAAAAGTCGGTGATAGAAAAGTTCTTTCGGCTACTCGCTCGGTTGCCCGTTCATAGAGAATCCTTTCTCGCCATTGTTTCTTCCTTTTCGCTCTCTATTATCTCTTCTTCTTTGAGTACGTCTTCGTCACAGCGGTTATTTCCGCTTTTCTCTTTACTTAGTTCTTACTTCTTATCCGGACTAACTATAGTAAACAAGGATACACGGAAAAATGTCTCGCTAATTTTCCAGGAGCATCTCGCGAGATCCAATTTGCCGCTCGTCATTCATAAGAATTGTAAATTCGGCACATCTCTCATTGTCTTTTATACATAGGATGATGCATGTGATGAATATTATATAAACTATTTGCATTGTTCCCACATTAAATTATTGTTACATAAAATATTGAATTATTATATTATTTTCTTCATCAATATTTTGCCTTTATTAATGAATTTTCATATAAAAGTTGTACGTTAAATGAAAAGCAGAAAAAATATTATCAGTAATAATGTCTGCAGTAGTGATCTCGCAGAGTTCATAAAAAGGGAATCCGTTATCAATAATTTTAATTACCTGTTAGAGAGAATTTATTAATAATCCTTATCGAAAGTCACCCTGTACATAAACTTGATATCTAAATGTGAGAGCGCGTTTATCCTGTATGCATTCCAAGGTTAATTCAGTTTATGTTTCGCGCCTCAAAGTCTTTTCGAAGCTTTGCAATCTTCGGAAGTTTCAGTTGTGAAGTCGTAGGGGGTTGTCGATGGTGATGGCGACGAAGTCGGTAGATGTTGGTTCGAAGAGGGCGCAGAAGCGGAGCTGAGAAGAAACGACAGAATGGGGGACGGGGAGGAAGTGGAGTTAGGCAAGGATGCTTTTATCCTCCCCACGGGCAACTATCCTAACAACACCTGTATCTC
This sequence comes from Trachymyrmex cornetzi, assembly GCF_001594075.2. Taxonomy (NCBI): domain Eukaryota; kingdom Metazoa; phylum Arthropoda; class Insecta; order Hymenoptera; family Formicidae; genus Trachymyrmex; species Trachymyrmex cornetzi. The sequence continues at coordinate 2,874,588 of NW_017295653.1, forward strand.
GTCGACACCTGTAGCGCACCAACTCTCTTCCGAGGGGAACGAAGGATAGGGAATGCCGAGCGAGCGAGGCCGGAGGGATGAAGGGGATGAGCGAAGGGGAGAGAGAAATATAATAAATTGCAGCCACGAGCGCAGAAACAACGGGATAATAGTGGAATCGGTGGATTATGTGATACACCGAAGGCGAAGCGAAAAGCCATTCTTATACCTTTTTCGATATCGCGTTCTCCTTGCGGTACGCGCCCTCTCTTCCCTCGCACACAATTCCCTACCTTCTTTACCCACCCTACCTCGTTGCGCGTATTTTCAACCCAAACGATAAGCGTGTTGCATGATACAGCTATAACGCTCTTGCATGCTCCGTTATGAAATTACATTTATAGAGAGCTCACTAGATTAAAGAGATTACGTCGTTATTGGGTTTTACTAAAACGTGATAAACGTAAATTTGCGAATTACTTTGAAACCTTATTTATGAGAAATTTGTTTCGGTTATTCTTTACGAATTTCTTTATGGGTTTCATATATGAGATTACAGGTTCGATCAAATTTGTAATAAAAAATTCGCTTATTAAATCTCTCCCATTTATTTTCATTGTTTTTTTATACAAGCATTACGCTTAATTTCTATACCTTTTGCTCGATACAAAAAAAAGTTTTTAATCTTAATCCAATTTAATTTTTAATATCACTCAATCGAATTTATTAATGAATAGTAATTTTTTGAAAATATATATCACTCTTGATTCAAAGTATTTAAATACTTCAGCCTGTAGAGACTATTTTCAATGCTAAACAAGTCATATCATATCCCTATTATATTTTATTTTTCAACATTTCTTTCGATTTTTTCAGAAGTAACTCGAGAAGTGCAGGATAAACGATCTCAAAGTATTCGTTGATAATTTTCAAATCGCTATAGTCTTTTTATTTAAAAATCGCAGGCGGATGTCGATTATCTTGAAAACATCACTAGAGATAATACTCGATGGGTGCGAATGATAGAGCGTGCAAACGGCGCATGGAGAGAGATTGGAAGAAACTGGAGAGAGACGAGGAGAAGGGGAGGACATCGGATGGTCGCCGCAACATACGTCGAAAACAGAGTAACAAATCATAAGCGGGTATACGATGGTGCCAGTGACCATTGGCCGCAACGAATAATAGACGGGTATGGCCGATGTCGAGTATCGATACGTCGGACAATCGAAATGAAGGGCTGCACACGGACCGTGAAAGCGGACCTGGTGGCCATCCCCCGACGAGCGGACGAACAGAGCGGCACGGCCGGGATTGCTTGCTATTCCCCTCGATGCCAAACCAACCCCCCTGCCCCTTCTCCTCTTTACTTCTCTACCGACCCCACCATGTCCACCCGCATGGGACGCGATTCGATTGCGAAGCGCTATCCGTACCGACCGACCTTCTCTATCAGTTAGTAACCATCTCCTGCCGGTTCTACCCCTCGCTTGTATTTCGCTTTTTTTTCCTTCTCTTCCTCATGAAATCCTCTATAGAGTGTTCCAGGCTTATCGCGACCTTTACCGTAGATAATAGGAACCCGAGCTGAGTAGACCGGCAGTGCACAGTCGATACTTCCCGAGTCGCCTTACTTTTGAGATGAAGCATTCGTGGTTTTTCGATTAAATTTTAAAATCTCTGTAATCTTGGTCTCTCGACCTCTTTTTCACTGTATGAAACTTGTATTCGGCTCAGGTTATCGAGCTTTAACTCTCCGGGGATTTCCTCAATTCTCATCTACGTAATGACAACAGTACAATGTCATAATAAATGTGATATTAAGATAAACGATCTACTCGACTTGAGTCCACTATACGATAGGTATGAACATCTGCGAATGTTCGCACGTTTTACTGCAGTATAAAGTATCGTTCCCCGACGCAATAAAAATCATTTCAGGAGTAAGGAGTTAATATCGCATCATGTGCTCATGTGCACCGGAATATGCAGATGCTGCACATCGGGTGGGAATAGCGGGCATAACCTTGGTCGGCTACGTCGACGGCGGAGGGTCTAGCGGGAGCGATTTCCTGCGGAACCGGTTATATACGTGTCATTCGTTGCATGATTAATCGTTTAATTAGCGGCAGTGTTATGGCAGCACGGTTCCAGTCAGCCCCCAATCCCCACCCCTGGGTTGCAGGACGCAGCCACCGTGTCACCAACGAGGCGTTCCCCTTTACCGCCGCTACCGCTGCTCCCGGAGCCGGTTGGTTGGCTGGGTTGGTTCTCGAACTGACTATTAATCGTACCGCGACGGCTATAGTCGCTTCCGGGCCGGAAGTTTCGCCCGCGTGAACGTAGGCAGCGAACTTTCCAGAGAGAGAGAGAGAGAGAGAGAGAGAGAGGAAACGCCTCGCGCTGAGGAAGTCGATGAGCGGAGGACGGGATTTATAGTCACTCTGGAGAGTAGTATTAGGGACCTCTCCTTTTTCCGCAACAATGTGGAGACCGTTATCGATAATATACTTCGCCTTCGTTCCTGTTCCCGAGATACGACAAAAACTATAATTTCTAATAACCCAACTGATTTCAATTGTAGTATTGAAACTTCTTAATTGTAATATCTGTAAGCGTAAATTACAATTAAATCTGATAATGATTTTTGCTTCTCTCTAAGAATATCGTTATTAAAAAATCACATCTATATGTAATATCCCCAAAATCAACTTTAATTAAGCTCTAATATGCTATTTAAAAAAAAATTAAATTCAAATATTATATAATTTTTAATTACGTTGTCCAATCCCAAGTAGAATAGCAGATCACGATTATGTTATTTTGACAATAAAATGAATCGAAAGGGACTTTTAATAATTATTTTGACGTCATTTTGATGTCATAATAATTTCATGTTCTGCTTGAGATATAATTTCTAATAATTTTCTTTATTGCTAAAAGTTTAATTTTTATTTATTCAATATGGATTCAATGTTTTGATCTTTATTGTTTTTATATCAATAGTAGCTGAATAATGTATGAAAGTTAAGAATTAATTTAAGTATGAAATTTTCAAACAGAACTTTACTCAATTATAATTTATGAGATTCCACAAACCTTTTAATATAATGTAACTATTTACGCAAACTTGAGAATTAGGAATTTCGATGCAACTGATTGCGCAATGATAATGAAAAAAGAGATTTGAAACTACAATAATCGCAGTGGAAAATGAAAAAAATGCGAGAGAAAAGGAAGAGAGAACCAGGATATTTAGCGGCTGTAAAAATGCGTGGAAACGTTCGGGCTGCCGCATAAAAGTTTAATCTACTTAACGTTTTACCTTAACTGTTGAATCACGTGAGCGTCGGACGGCGTAATTTTTGCGCGAGTTCGTGGTAATAATCACCGGCGCGATTACGCTTCCAGCTATAGCACATATAATACCGACCATGTAAAAATGCTGGGACATTGGTCATATATTTAGGCAATTCATCAAAAGTAGTTAATAAAAATGAACCTTTTGTATACTTTCCGATCGATGATTTTTTGCTCGTTATTTAATAGTGAGTTTATGTATTCAACTTTTTTCTGGTATTACACATACAACAGTTTTCGAAGTGATATACCTACTGTCGATTTTTCTCATCCACATAATCCTCAGACAATCTCATGCTGACTTTCTTTAAACATAATAAATATCAAAAATTTGGAAATTTCATTTATTTGGAAAATTTAGAATTTTAATACAATTAATATTACAAAACATAATCGAAAATTATCACGATTCCGCCATTTAACTTCAAATGTTGCGATGTCATGCGAATTGATATATGAGAGAACAGCGTAACTCATGCATACATCCCCTGCCGCATGGCAAGCCAAATCGCCATTTTTGTTCCCATCCTCCATCGACTAATCGTCGACGTTTTAATTAATATGCTACAAATGTGCCCCGCACGCGAACATTTCTATTTGACATATTGATTTTTGATTGGCAAAGGGTGGCACGAATCAACCCTTGTCAGGGGTGAGCTCGGTGATGCCAAATTTTTGTTGCGGATTACGGTCGTGTTCAAAGGATCGTGTCCCGCAGCTGCCGCGGAATTTTGTAATTAATATCGTTTTTCTATGATGTAATAACGTGTAGGAAACGATGCGGAAACGGCCATTTCTCATTTTAATGCGCGAAATGTTCGAATTCTGTTAATGTCCGAATGTCAATGCTACATTCTTTGACAAATTTTTGATAAATGCTTCTTTACTGAAGACATAATACATTAACAAAGTGCAATTTTTATATAACGTATGTTATAAAAAAAAAAACAATTTTGATAGAATGACTATAACTTTGATAATGTATAAACCTTTAGACATCTTTAGGAATTGTATAAAAATGTACATAATCTTAATTAAAGTTCATAAAATTTGGAAAACCTATAGATAATTTAAGTTAAAGAAATTATATTTACTATTAATGTGATGTATCGCATAAAAATGTAGTCCAGAGTCTTAGAAAAATAAAAGTATGTATCGTTTTCTTTACATAAAAGAAAGTTAAAAGGCTTACCTGAATTAACATTATAGAAAATTTAAAAATAAATTGGAAAAATAATTACATAGAAAATTATCTAATAAATAAGTTAAAATAACGAAAATATTTTCGTAATCTGAATATAACAGTATATAGCTTCTAAATATAACAAAAGATTAGGATAAAATAAGATTAGCATCATGAATAGTCTAATAACAGTAAATATCTTCGCTTTTAAAAAGATTTTAAATAATGACGAGTAAAATATTAAATGTATCAGAGCAGGCATGCAGTTTTTAAAATTCTTAAATACGATTCGTTAAAAATTAAGAATAAATATACATTTTAACAATATACTTTGCAAATTTTAAATACTGAAAAGCGTTTATTATATTATAACCAAATATTTGACCTTTTTGTATATAAAACATGCAACATATGAGAATATTTCATGTCGACGCTGCAGAATGTTGAAAAACCAACCCCATGGGGTTGTTTGGTGGTAGCTTCGCGGTTTGGCCAACCGGAAATTCAATCGACTTTAAAATTTGTCTACGAGAGAAAGCGAGCAGGCAAAAAGGAGGAAAGTTGGACGGGGGAGATATGGATGGCGGGAAAAGAGCGGAAACTTTTCCGAGGGCGACGATCGATGCACCCGTAGAGAGGGGTGGAAGATGGCGGGCGAGAGTGCGGCTTCGAAAATGTGCGGACCATTTCTCCAGCACAAGCCTTGTCGTGTCCGACAACAATAATGAGGATGCGGCACAATGGCGATCGCGATCGTCACGGCTATTGTGCGCGCTTTTCCACGTCCACGAAATCATCCCATTTTGTACTTCGCTCAATTTCCTACTATTCTCTGTATTTAGGGAAGGTAAATTCGTCGACACTTTATTTAACGTTGCTAATATCGATGAGACATCGCATCAATAAAACATCGCCTCGAGGTAAATTTAAAAAAGCTACGCGAATATAATGATTATTGCAGGAGAAATGAAAATAGGACAAGTAATTTTAAAAGCTTATTCAATATTTTGACATTATGTCGTTGAAATAAATATAATGTAATTCATATTATTAATTATTCATATAATTAATAATAAGTATATTTCATATAATAAATATATTTTATACGTATAATAAGTATATTTTATAGTAGAATATTTTTCTCTTTATTCTGACTCTTCCAATTACATTTCTTCCATTAAATTTATTCTTCTTAAAATTCAGTTTTATTGTATTCGGAATATACAAAGTGGAATTAAAATGGTTTTAAATTGTCTTCGAGTGGTGCTCGGATTATCCGCTGTTATTCGAAATAATCGGTCATTCGTTTCGCACAAAAGTGTCATTGCACATCACGCTATCAACCACGATCTAATCTCGCAGGCGCGTATCGATATTGTCACGAAATTCCCGGGAGTGAGATGTATGCACGAGACGAACTTTTTTATCGCTCGACCGGCAGGGTTCCCCCGGAGAAAGCAAAGGCCACGACAAAACCAGATCGTGGATCCCGAAGGAAAATGACTGCTGTAGGGAAAAAAGAAAAGAGATGCGAAAGCAAATAGAATGAAGTGGAATTTATCATTACTTTTACCACTATTTATCTTTCTTCGAACATTATAGGTACATAGGTGCATTATTATTATTATTATTATTATTATTATATACAGTGAATAATAGATGTAACAAAAATAGAGAATAGAATTGATAAAGGAAATACAGAATAATGAAAATATTAAATTATATTGGGAAAAAGGAAGAAAAAAGAAGAAGAGAAGAAAATTGCGATGATATATATTGATAATATAAAAATAAATGATTGAAAACTATATTTTAATATCAGTAAATTATATATATGTATATAAAATTATATGCAATACATAAGTAATTATATACTATTATATTAATGTATAGGATATTTAGTTACAAATTAACAATTACCAAGCACAATAAAGGATATTAAAGAAATATTCTATTCAGTTAATTTTTTAAATAAGCTATGCGCTTTAACGAAATTTGTATCAAGTATCGACAATATAGAATTATATTTTTAATGCACTGTTGAATCTGTAGTGTTAGAGAGAGAGAGAGGATTGACACACAATGTTAAATCTATACTGTCAAATTTAACCTAATGTGAATCGCCACTGCTCCTACTCAATTATATCGTTATTTTATACTAAAACAATGGTTATATTTGACACTATACACGTGACACTATATAATGTCAAATTGACACAATAGTGTCAAATTTAATTATTGCTTTAGTATAAAATAATAACATTTAGTAGGAGCAGTGGCGACTCACATTAGGTTAAATTTGACACTATAAGTTTAATATTGTGTCAATCCCCTCTCTCTCTCTCTCTCTCTCTCTCTCTCTATATATATATATATATATATATATATACTTTTCGAAAAACTTGTAATTAGAAATATGTGAAACACTATATATTCAAGTGGCCTTTGCGCAGAGAAGCCGCGTCACCTTTCGAATTTAAAATAAAAAAGAAAGTTATATTTACTGACGATATAAAAAAAAACGGACGTATCCTATACGTACCGCTTTGCGCTTCTCTCGTGAACCAATAAGCGCATCCATGCGAGTTGCTGCAATTTATGTCGAGCCGTACGAGCCGAACTAATTTCAGTAACAACCGCGGCGGGTCAGATCGGATGTAACGCTGGTCTCCCGCGGGAGTCCCCGTCGCTGTGTCCTGGCACGCATAACCGGAAACGGTACGTTTCCAATGCGCTACGGTCATCTCCCTTTTTTCCATCCCCGTCCTCCCTTGACGTCCATCGCTTTTTTAAACTCTTGCGTCCGCAGTCAGTCGAACAGGGACACGGCGGCGGACATCGTCCAATTTTCCGCGTTTCATTGTATTTTATCGGCAGCAACGGATATCTTTAATCCGGTTGCTGCGCGAATTTTTATCATCGTTTCGCGAAAAATATTTGGCTTTAGAAGCACATCGTATATGAAACCATAAAGCGGAATTATAAAGATAATTGAAGTAATTTTGCGCTCACGATCAGTAAAAATTATTCAATTTTACATTAATATTATACTGTTAAATTCATAATGTCAAATTATACTCAATTTAGTTATTTTTAATCATTTCTGTAGGTCGCCACGACTTCTACTAAATATGTCGTTAATTTAACTAAAACAATGGAGTTAAATAATTTAATTGAAGAAAATGTATTAAATTTAATTCAAATTTATTTTATTTACTAAGTGCATACGTTAATATGGACTCTGAAAGTAACCACAAAAATGGATTGATTTACATTTTGACACATGTGGAAGTTAATAATAACAAAATATTATTTAACTCAAGGAATTGGGTTACCATTGCGCCTTTGATATCTAACAGAGTGTACCAGTGATATTAATTTGTATATTTATAGCAGAATTGAAAATCAAGTTTTTGAAGTTTAAAAAGTCGAAAAATTTTAATATAATAAATGACCTTATTAAACAGAAACATATTTTAAATTAGTCAAGGTGTTTCTAAAAATCTCCAAAAAATCATATGGTAAGATATATACCGTATTCATATGACCTACGATCTACGATACATCAATCATCCACTTTCCTCTGAAATCGATCCGATCGAACGAGAAATATTTTTGGGAACAAAACGATGTCAAAGCGACGATATTAAAGCTCTGTTTTCGATAGCGTCAACTGTGGATCCATCCAGGGATTTTTCCATCTGAGTAAAAAATACTTTTTATTACCGTGACGCAGTCGCGATGAACTTTCAGCGTTTAATTTCAAAGAGTCAGTTCAGCGTTTCAAGCGAGTCCACGCTTTTATTACGAGTGTGCCAATCGCGCGTAATCGCGCTCGCACAATCGTCGCTCGATTGGTTCGTTAGATGTGTATTTATGTAAAATCGCTTATCATAATTTACGCCATCGCACGTTAATATTCAGCCGGCGTTACCCGTAATTCGCAGTTTTCAACTGGGATTTATATTCAATTATATCGCGCGGCTCTTTCCCTAAAACCGCTCGATCAGAGTACGATTATACATTGAATGGCGAACGATTACAGATATAATTTGCGGAAAAAATGATATACAAATTAAGTATACGTAAATTTCTCTTTTAATATTGGAAATATTCTACAGCAAAAGGATGAGAAACTAAATTCTGATTAGTTAATAGTACAATAACGTATACTTTATACAAAATTTATTAATATTTAACGTTACAATATTGTCGTACTTTGATGTGCAGCTAGCAAATGATGTACAGAAAACAAATTATTTTATTATACATATAAGAAGATATTGGATTATATATTTCATATCATTTCAAGATTAAGATGATTCTTTAGTTAAATCGAGTTACCATAGAAATATCTAATTTTTTTGTATAATGAAATTGAAGTACCGAAATTGACGTGTGCAAATTTTACGGTAGATTAACGATGAAATAAGAGAGAAAAAAATGTTGAAAATGTAACCTTTCACGTATAATATATTGTTAGTGATGAGATAAGACTCGCAGACGTTTCTTTGACTAACTACACACAAATCTTACTAGACTTTTCTCAAACACGAGATTATAATAGTTTAAAAAAATTACAATTTTAATAATCATAAAAGTAATAGGTCAACGGCCATTCTGGAAAGATATTTACGTGCATATACTTGCATAGAAATTTAATCTCGAAAAATAAACATAATCTCATCTTGTTTTCGTTCGATGAAGATGCAGCTCTTGATTTACGCATGTTTCATACTATTTTATTAAGACATACACGTAGTTTTAATATCTTATCCAAATTATACAGACATTTGTAATTTTGGACCCTAATGAGGCACCCAAATTTTGGACACTTTACTAAAGAACCACCTTAGATGTGGTTAGTGTGTGTGCTTATTTTTTTCCTTTTACGTTAATAGTTAGGTTGGGTTATTTATGTTAATAAAGGTGTCTAGAATGTAAATATACATTTCATATCTTTTTTGTCAAAAAGATATGAAATGTATAGAGGAAAGTTGCCGATACTGACATAGGTCTCCTAAAGTGACACCCCCTTATTTCTCAGAAACTAACTATTGCACTTTATTAATACTAATAAAATCATGATGTGTTTAGCTAATTAAAAAAGTACAAACTCATAATTCATATATTTGTGGCTTATTTCAATACCAAATCAGCTAAAAACCAATTCTATGAATCCGAAAAGAAAATTCTTACGATATTCTTTTGCAAATTGCGTATTTAAAATAATAGTGACTGTATTATTGATAATATTATGTCATTTAAAATGTTTATAGTTTCATAAATTAGTTTTCTTTACAGAATAGGATATATCTTTATTTATAGAATAAGAATGTTGATATTATTGCCTACTATGTCAGTTTTGGAGCCCATTTTGTCAGACGCTCATTTTTGCATAACTTACGAAAAACTTAATTATTGCAAAATTGCTAACAGTATTATAAAAATTGCTTATACTATTTGATAGAAAACACTTGTTACTTTGTATTTATGTTTTTGAAGTTGTATTTTTACCTTTTGTTTAAGAAATATTGTCTAAAAACAAAGTAGTATGTCGGTATCGGTGACCTTCCTCTAAAAATCTTGTGTTGTATTAATACATTTAATACACACGATTGGATCATCCGTGCCCTTAGCGTATTTTTTTTAATATTAGAAATATCTGGCTAAATAATGATCTACATACTTTTTCTAAAAAATCTTTGACATCTAGAGGATAAGTTTTGTGCATTGCCGATTTCTGTCGTGCGTATCCTTCGACGAGAACATTTCGGAAATTCACCTTAGAACACGAAAGATCTATCGTGTGTAGTGTAACTTTTTTTACAGCAAAAAATTGTTATTTTTTCTTCTTTCTCAATTAATTCTCGTTTATGGCAAAAATCTCATGAATTATTAACAAAATAAAACGATTTGCGTTGAATATTATAAATAAAAAAAATATTTAAAAAACATAATAAAATTCAAAAATATTCAAATAAAAATTTAAAAACATTCTTTCTAATTAATTGTAAATTTTTGTAACGCAACACCAATGATAAAATGTATTACTTAAAATATAAATAATAAAAGTTCAATTTATACCCATTTATACACTGAAAAAAATATCATTTTCGGGTTACTCACAATCAGTAACTAAACTTTTTAAACAGTTAGTACTTGAACTATTTTTTCTTTTGAAATTCAGACTGTTAACTTTAAGATATTGGAATATATTATATTTTTCCTTTAAACATTTTTATTCTAGAATTTTGCATGAAAAAATGCATTTTTCTCACTTTGCCAACTATAATTTGTTATAACATTTATATACAAATTTTTATAAATATATAACTTCACAAATATTTTCTAAATAAGTCAAAGTGTAAGAATCGTTTGACAATTTTTATATTAAGATATTTGTGTAAAAGTAAAAATTAATACAAAACACGAAAAATCGTGTGTAGTAAAGAAAATAATGTCAAAAACCACTGCGTGTACTAAAAGTAATTATATAAGAGTGGCCTATTTTCTCGGATGTAAAATTTACGTATCAGTAACAATACTGTATTACTTATTAATATTAAATCTACAAATTAAATAAGAAAAATGAAATATATCGTATAAATGATAACTAAAACAATGTTTTAAAATCTTTTTAAATATGTTTTCTAATTAACTCATAATTAATTTGTGTTACACAACACAAACGTGCATTTTTCTCTATAATGCATATTGCAAGAGACGATTTGACATATCAGATTTAATTTTGAATATGTTCTACAATTAATGCAGTCTACAATTTTTTAGTAAAATTAGAACAAATAAGTTATTCTTTTCGGGCGTGCGTTATAAAATGAAACTACAACGTACAGCTGAGCGGCATTATCTTTAGCCGCGCATGCATTTATAAGAGAATAAATAAAGAGCAATGGTATCGGGGTGCCCCTTGGAAAGTGCATACTGCTTGAGATTTAATTACAACGCTCCGGAGACTGCGCTGGGCAAAAAGAGTTTGTAAGAACTCATGAATATACGAGGGCTTTTACGACGACGTTAATAGAAAGGTTCCTGCGCCGCGCCGCGGTCCGCAAAAACGCAGCTTAGGTGCGCCCTATTCGCTGGCAGTTTACCAACCCCCGGGCCTTTCGAAGTATCGAACGGCTAAGTTCAATCGGGAGCGCGATATTAATATGCGCAAAGCGCCCTTTGGCGAGCCCTCCTCATACTTGACCTCGAAACGAATAATTCCATTCGCCAAGCACGGGGGAAACTATCGTACCAGAGGCAGTTAGACTTCGCTATAGAATATTACCGCAATCCATGTATGTAGTTATGTACATGTGTATCCGCGTGTACGTGTACGTATGAGCATGTGTGCATAATAATACGACAGTGAACTAATTCTATTAATTAATTAGTGTGCATAGAGCGTTACTGAATTTGCTTCACATCCATTATTTTATCTCTAATATTTATCGAGCTCAGATATCGATACCGTTATCAGAGATATATTCGATAGAGCGTACAATTTTTTAAATTACATATGAGGATTAATAATATTGAAGTGATTAAGTATAACTGTGGGGAATAACGATAGCCAAACAAGATTTTTTTCATTCCCAATGAAAACTCTCAGAATTCTTATATATTCCTTTCAGTACCTACCTTGCAAAAATTCAAAGTTTCTTTATTAAAAATTTTTATACTCGCTTTAATGATGTTACAGAACACGTATTCGGTACACGCAACCAAATTGTACTATAAAATTTTAATCAATCAAACGGTTCTGTTTAATTCCACTTTTTTCCTTTCTCTTGAAAATCCATTGCACTCCTCTTTACGCCCTCCTCACAGTTGACACTCGAAATATCGCGGACGGGACACTTGTGGAGAGAGGGGTAGAGGCCGAGAATTAATAGCCGGTGGCACAAATTGAACGAGGGAGAAGAGGGGGAGGGCTTCCAACGCCGCGGAACGACTACGTGATTACGGGTTAATCAGAATTAATTAAGTACCGTGGCATGCGCGTCACTACTTCGTTACTGTGACGTGTCAAGTGCCACCCCCTGCCCCCCTCTTGTACACGGGTTCGGTCCCCACCGGCGTTGCCGGCGGACCAAGTACACAGGTGTGTACGTGCGCGTCTGTGTGATCCTAATGAATGATATGCGCCCGCATACGCCCGCATATTGTAAGCCCTCCGGGATTTAAGCGCGGCGAATCTCCGACAGAGAACAAGGGGTTAAATCAGATGCGAGATGCAACCGAGAATGTTAAGCGAATGATACCCGCGTCTCGTCTTAACAATCTCAAACCACCACGTACGCATAATGAGACTTGAGACTTGGTTTAGCAGTTTAGCTACAGTCAATTCTTAATAAGAAACAAAGAAGTATCATATTCATGCGAGAATTTATTTTTATATTGTTAACGTTCACATTCAATTCTTTTTTACTAACACGAAATATAATTTTTATTGAGTTTAATACTTCGTTAAATGTTTACAAGATAAGTGTTTTGAGTCAGTAACTGAATATATAACGCAAAAAATTCAATTGCATAAAGGAGAGAAAGTAAGAGAGGAAATTAATTTGTATTAAAATTTTAAATACACATGATTACTGGCTCAATTGAATATAATTTAAATTAAATACAAAATCGGAGTTATTTGAACCTGGCTAGTTAGCTTACGCCAATTCATATATTACAAAATTCTTTTTTACAGCATATAGTCTAATATGTTAAAACTCAAATACAAATACATACAGTACAAACACATAAATTCTCCGTTAATTTGATTTATTTACACGACGAATCTGCATTGGAGTGATAAAGGCATTGCGTGACTCGAATAACATGAAGCACAAGATATCATAAAATAGATAGGCGGATCACTAAGAAACCGAACATAAAGCAGTGGGGACAGTAGCAAGCATTTTAATTATTCTTCGAATATGAAGTTATATGTGTTTATACTGTACGTATTTATACTTGAATTTTAATTTGTTCACTGAAGAGGATTGAAGGTCGAAACGCATAATATACTAGACTATATTCTGTAAAAGAATTTTGTAATATACGAATTGAGAGAGACGTAAGCTAGCTAGCCAGGCTCGAATAACTTTAAATTTGTATTTAATTTGTATTATATGTATAATATCCACGGCAGATCAGCCTTTATAAAAAATTTAAGAAATGTAAAAGATTAGGAGGATGTTGTTATCAATTAGCAATTATAATAAAGCTCTCGTACTTCGGATAAAATACTTCAATTATCCGCAGTGTGATGTTTGCATGAGAACAGGTTGTTCCAAGTGTTGTATTAAGAAGCCACGAATTTGCGGCAGCAAACTTTCTTGCGTGTATCGGCGCGAATAAATGTTACCGCAACGAGATAAACTCGGGGATTTATGCGAAAGTTCTCTCTCTCTCTCTCTCTCTGTCTCTTCCTCTCACTCACTCTTTTTCTCCCTCATTCTCTCTTTCCTTCTCTCGCGGATTTTCTCCATGAGACGCGGCTACCGTCACCGCAAAGGTTCACTTGATATTCGCCAACTCAAAAGTATGCCGAGACGAGTGCGCGCAAACGTAAGAATATCCTCGCGAAATGGGGAAATTCCTGGAGCGACGAACTTACACGAGGAAGATGGCCGCGCTAAATGCATCGCGGTGCATTCTCGCAGGATGACGATCGGCTGCAGCGCACTTCGGGGTGAACTTTCGGAACGAGCTTCTTACATCTCTGTACCGCCTGTTATTAACACGTAGGCTAATAATACGTAGTACAGAGATATCTAATCCTGTACAAAGTACAGTTCTCATGCAGCCGATTCGCCTCGAGACTGGTACGCGAGCAATGCTAATCACTGTTAGTGCTGCGGTGTAGATGTATCATAAGCGTCAGTGCAAAAGTATACGTAAGCGAAAAGAGAGAGTAAAGTAAAAGAAAATTGTATCTTATGCTCAAGTACAGCAAAGACACTTTTGTAATTTATATGCCTAGTGCATATAGATACCGCATTTGAGGATAACGCGTCACGTTTTAACGCTACAGTGCTGCAGTGTAACAAAAGTGTCACGTATCGCTTGGTTTTCATAATATTCCCTTGTCTTCCGTGAGAGTGCAGTATGATGTCAACAGAGTTTTGCAAAAGCACCAAACTGTCGTTGGCATTCAACGCATTAATCCTTTATGACCTAAACTTCTTTAAGTACGAGCACAGCTGTACGGATGCGCAAGACGTAAGTTGTTCGTGTGATTCCCTCGTTTGTGTACAAGCAGGAAATCCTACTACTTAATAAGTCCATGAGAAGCTGTAATAAACTAGGACAAAGCGGTTTCTCGCTAAAGCGATGTTGGACCATATGTTTAACAATTAATCAAAATAGCAAGTATTTCTAATGCAATAAGTCCCGCAAAAGAATGAAAACGTTTCCGTTGTTTTCAATGTTCTGTATCATTTCTCTACCACATTCTTCGTCGCTTTGTCGTCTCTTCATGCAACTCGTTTTTTCCAACAATTCCTATGACTCTAAAAAAAACATCTATGTCCAGTGACTGGTAATTTGGATCGGAAAAATAGAGAGACTGGGATTTGTGAAGCTATAAAGCCCTTAGAGGCTTTGATTTCTCTAGCACTCGTAACAACGTTGCGCGGAAGTTCTTCGCCCATTTTCTCTTCCTTCGGATCACGAGTACGAGCGCAATAAAAGCGCGAGCGAGCGGAAAGTACCTGATCGACGTTGAATAGACGGAAGAAAAGAAGAGAGACGGAAGGAGAAGCGGGAAGCGGGAAGCGGGAAGCGGAGGGTCTTGAAGAGAAATGTAATTCTGAACGGCTCGCTGGCCGTAGGCCAACTTGAACACGTACGAGGTAGCGACATGATGATGCCCTACATCTAACAATGCCGTCGAAAGGCGTCTAATTAAATAAGACACACGCGGGTATGTCGCGACACTAACAAGCCTCTGGAGAATACACACCGACGCCCGGCGGTATCGTCATCATCATCATCATCATCATCATCATCATCATTGTCGTCGTCATAGACGTTGCTGGCGAGTCGTTACAAGAGGAAGCTGGAGTATCATCCACGAGGAAGGAAATCAGCAACCTTGTTTAATTGTAGTGCTTCCTGTACACGTAGTCTAGAATATTTTTAAAAGGGAAAAGAAGCTCGATAAATCAGTCGGGTAAGTTCCAAAATTTCGGATCTGTCAGTTATCAATTTTCTTCTATTTATAAAATTAAGAATAATATATATTTGTCACAAATTTGTAAATATTAAGGATAAATCTGGAGTACTGTTTATAGATGTATAACACAGAAAGCATAATTATAATATTACTTGTTAATAAAAGTTGAGTTATCGCATAAAGTGACAATCAGCGTAGTATAACGTCGAGATAACGGTGCATGTATATGTATTCCGCCTTTAATAACACCATCAGTCGAGGGACGTTGACGACGGGCGCGTCGAGGGAGCAATGCAATCCTTCAGGGGGTGGTTCGCCGTGCACGACGCGATATTCTTACCCTCTGCTCGCGTCCGTAAGTATCGCGCCATTTACTTCGTCATCACGTACCGCGACACCAACCACACACGCGATCACGCCATTGGCGTGTCCGCCGGAAGTAAAATCATGGCCACGCGGAAAATTTACTCGCGAATACGACATTTTCCATTGTTCGCCATCACATATCCTCTCATTTTCCGCGATATTATCTGGTACAGCTACATTTTTTCGAAGCAAGGAAGAATAACCGTGAGTGATACTTTGTGAGGTATAGTCAGTCGACGTGTAGTTTATATACATTCTAAAAAATATAGGTGTGGATTTAATACGATGCAGTGTTTAAATAAATCTCACCATGTTGATGTTTATATCAACGCCATAAGAATTATATAAACACCGCATGATATTAAATCCACACTTATACTTTTTGCAGTGTATAAAAATTTATCTGTCAAATAGATCTAGATGTTTTAGTTTCTTCAACATGTTTACTTGCAACTCTTTGCAGCTTTTGAAGCTTTATCTCTCAAAGTAAAAAAACTGCTACAGTCGTATCACTGTTAGTAGCGCTTGTGTGCGTGAATTAGATGAAAATTGTTGCTGTTAGCGGTACACTTAGTGTAATTAACGAGTCAGGATATATCTCCTTTTAGAAAGAAATTCTTGAAACTCACAGTGCAGAAACTCACAAGACATGCGAAACTTCTATCCAATCTCCTAATAGATATGTCGGATTTTTCAAAGAGAGTTGAATAAGAATTTTAAAGAGACGCTCGTTTTTTTTAATGACAGTGGCCGTGAAGCTCGCTTCGACTGCTGAAGAAGCGAGAATATTACGGACATTTCGCGGCATCTAATTCCGCAGAGTGACGACTAAGCCTGCTATATGCAGCGGCAAAGCCGAAACTCGATACCAAGCAACGTTGTCGGAAGAAAATGGTCACGGAGAAACGCTTTGTCTCTTAGATTATTTAAAAGATAGTATGTTGAGATCGATAGTACCCTGCGCAGAAAACTCCTCTCGATAAAAATTTAAACGAACTTCAATTGCGATACCAATTTATCTCTTCGCTTTATATAAATATTTTATATTATGCATTGCAAGAATCAGTACGCTGATATTTATTTTTACTTAATTCGCGGGCTTGCAGAAATTGCCAACGTATTGTATCGTATAATTTAATGCCAAATATAATTTTCTGCTCCTGTAAATTTCCAATTAAAACCGTAAATCAAACACGTGAAATAAACATTAGCAACGTTTAGTACTGAAGATAATAATGCAATTTAAATTAATTAAAAAGAAATTAAAAGTAACTAGAAAAAACACATTAATTGATAATAATTATACGTTTAAGTAAAAATAACAGCAAAGTGGGCAAATAGCAATAATTAAAATTTTGTCACAAACGGTGACAAAATTAACTATACACATTTTTCTTTCTGTGTTTTTTGTTTTATAGTCTTTTAACGTTGAATAAAATATTCACCAGCTATATTACCGCTAGCGACATCAAGTCACCGTCTGCGTTAACAGCGCTTCCTTTGAACGTCGACGATAATAAAGCGCGGCGATAAAGTAATCCGAATAAATTCCTCGCGGCGCGCCGGGGATGAAAGACGGCGTCGGTAACGGAGGGAATCAAAGCTCCCTAAGGGGCCGTGAAACGAAACTGTCCCTCGCGGCAAGGAATTCCTTCGCGCCCCGGCGAAATTCCGTGCATCCGGTAAATACGCGGAAGGCGCCACGTTGGAATTCAATCATTATGCGGGCTAGCCCGTCGCCCGACGGTCCGCGCACGCCGCTTTACTTCCCACCCTCGTCCACCGCATTGTTGGTCAGCTTGTGACACACAAGTTCCGAACTAGTAGAATATTCCTACGAGCCTTCCACGAGCCGGTGACAACTGTCTTGGGGCTTCCCGCGGTATTCGCCTTACCCTGCCACTGTCGAGTGGCGGACAAAATGCGTTCGCTAAAGGTGGAACGTCTTGTTGTAGCTGACAATGAAAGACCAGCACATTGACATTCACTGCAAGGTTAGAATACAGAATACATAGAAGAACGAGCATTGAAGAACAAGAAATTGCAAGATTAAAGTACTATATGAGGGTAGAAAACATTGTACAAGAATCACGTAGGAGAAATACACCCTTTTTAAAGGTACTCGAGGTACATTGATGCACTTCTCGAACATTTCGACGTATGCCACGCAATGCATCATTCATGGTAGGAACGTCAAGATTATAGATTGGTCTATAAATCAAGCGGAAAGAAGGCGCGTGATTCTACTTCATGTTTGAAATGAAATTTCCGTAGGATGATGTCCATGTGTTCCACACGAAAACTTAACGAACGAATTACGATCAAATTCCAAGTACATAGCTGTTATGATTGAGTTGCTTTCAGATTCTAGTAATAACAACGTTATATATTATGTTATATGAATGTTCACGTAACTTTAACCTGATTATTATTTTTTAGGATATCATAATGTAAAGAGACGTGTGATTTTAAATTATAAATAAATTATGATAACTATGAATTTTGATATATTTTAGAATATCTACGTTGCAATTACAAATTTATGCCCGATTCTACCAATGATAGTTTGATTTTAATCTGGATTCAACTAACTTTTCATCTTTTTTTAATTCTGAGAATTAAAAAGATGAAGAATAAATGAAATCGAAATTAAATTTAATCTGCATTGATAGAAACAATCATTATTCCGTCATAATAATAGCTACAATAGTTGATTCGTCTCTCAATTGTAATGTGCATTTTGTCAAAATCTTTTCAATATGTTAATAAGGATAATAATGAATGCGATTTTTAAAAAAATGTTTTTTTTAACCCGATTTTTAACGATTATCGAAATTCTTCCAGACATTTCACTTCCAATCTCGGTCAATTTTCTCTTTTCTAACCCGCAGACGAGATATTTTCAAACGCCAACGGAACTCGCGGGTGGAAAGCATCGCGAAAATTATACTGACATATAGATCACGTTATAGCAGTGTGGTAGCATGGAAAATTTATTTTTACGAGGCGATAAATAAACCGCCAACTTCGTTTGCAAACTACCATCTCGAACTACCATCGAGAAAGAACGTTTTTGGCGTTTGTCGTAGTGTAGATCACACATTATCCATGGAGCATGACATTTATATTCTTGAGAACGGTCGACTTTGAAATTTGAATCTAACCAAGCTAAACTTCGTTAATTTTGATTCGCATGATTTTACGGCTCGATATGAATGTCAAGCAAACGATGATTTTATTTTGTCCAGAAGTACAATAAATTATTTTCGAGTCATTGCAAAATTAGAATAAGTTTGTATGTTAGAACTTTCTTTCTCTCTCTCCTAGGAATATTATCTTTCACGTTTTTTAAACATAGTAACGGTTTTCTTGAATATGTATATTGACTTCTTAGCTGTTATAAATATTTAACTTTTAATGAACGTGATATTACAACCGCGTAATTAGAGTATAAAAAACCATGTCCGTTTAAATACGTATATTCGAATAGATTAATCAAATTGAGAATCACGCAATTGGAATATGCAAGATTGACGAGTACGCGAAACAGTAACGACGATATCGGTCCCCAGGGGTGTCAGGCCGTCCCCCTAAGAGGCAGTCGATATCGTGCTATCGAAGCTCCGACGTGTACAAGGGTAAATCATGGCACCCTCTACCTCTATTGGGGCTGATGGGGTGACGAGAGAGCGTGATGGCAAGCACTAGTGAGCAGCCTGTCTCCGTCATCGTCGTCGCCGACGACGACGTCGTCGGTAGTATTAGTAGTGGTTAACGGGGATAAGGGAGGAAATGGAGGGTGTTGCCGAGTCCCGACATGCCTCGCTTCGATTAATCAATGGGAATGGCATTTCGGAGAGGTGCTAGGCGGAGGTGACGGCGGAGGTGGTGGTCTGTGTGCCCTTCGAGGATGCCAACAGAAGTGACTACCGTCACGCGGATTGAAGGCCAGAGAGGAGGCAGGGGAGAGGAAAGAGAAGAGATGACGACAGGGTGGACACTTTTGATGAATAGTGCCCACGAACGGAGCCAGTAGGCTTCCGATTTGCTCTCTTTCTCCCCCCCCCCCTCTCTCTCTCTCTCTCTCTCTCTCTCTCTGTCTCTTCTTTACTCTATTTCAGTCTCTTCCTTCTTGCTATTCACAGTCAAGTGGTGAAACCACCGAGACATGGAGAGGCTAAGAAGCCATGACGTGAATTATCATCTCGTTCCTCGCGCGCGTCGGCAAACAGGCCAAACAGTGAGATCGGCTTGGCAAGAGGCGTCGACGGAAAATTATAATGCCACGTGAGATATCGCTTATGCCGATATTGACGATGTCAAATGTCGACGCGCCACAGTTCAGCTCGCGAAAATTCTTCAATGTGACCCAAATATCGGGAAAAGGATTAAGAATTGAATATCGTTTATCATTATTTTTATTAAACTTCATGTATCACCTTTAATTTTCACGTAATTGACATCTTTAGATAAAAGTTCAATTTATTTTATTTTAATGGAATGAGAGATGATGATTTATAAATATCTGTCACGACGTTTGATGAGCACTGTTGCTCGTGCAATCGTCATTAGGAACCGAGTTTGAATCCGTTTAACATTTTAAGGTCTGACTTTTTTCAAAAATGGGATGCATATTGTAATTTTTTTTTTGAAAATTTAGAGAATCATTGAATACAAAAATTAAGTCAAAATATAAAAATTGTCGTATTATAAAATGGCGGATTCAATATGACGGATCCAAGAAATAAAATGTCATCAAATTGTAAGGAAATGATTTATTATGTGGTTTTGAAAAAAAAATTAGTAAAAAAATGAATACAATCAGAAATACTATGTAAAAATAAAAAAATGTGATAGCTTTACGATATATTATTAAATAATATTATAATTAATGTTTTAACAATAAAATTGAGTATTCATTGATAATGAGACGTATATTAGTAAAAGCTAAAAGCTATTTGGAAAGATTCAAATATTCTCCTCACATCTACAAATATCAGTCAATAGAATTTCTTCATCATTAGTTATTTTTCCTATCATTGAAATACGAAAAGTTTAAAAATTACGCTTATTTACACACAATAATAATATATAATAAATATATTTCTTTTAAAATAAGTCCCGTTGAAATGAATAGCTCAATATTTATCAAAAACATAATCTTTTAGACGCTAGTACATATATGTACCACTAGACTTTAAAAGATTAACGAATCAGATGCAATTATCTTTGAATAGTCTATTATGATTGCAATTTATATTACCGTTTACTTGCCGTTTACATTAATGCTTCACGTCATCGTAAAATCGCCGATGTGTCAGTTCTTTATTCCGTCCTACTCTATTGCGCAGTGAGAATGATTCTAATTCCTCGTTAATTAATGGAACGACGTCGGACGTCGTCCAAAAGTACGTAAGAAAGGAGAAGGGTACTTCGCTACGAGAGAGTTCGCTGAAAGCCGGCCTCCATTCGTCACTGTCTAGGACAGAAGTAGACGGAAGCAGGAGAATCGATCCCCCGCGTGTCATCCTTCTCTCCCTTTGTCGTTCCTGTCTTAGCGAGACCGAAGACGAGAAACTCCCACGCATCATCGACACGCATCTTGTCCCATGACATTTCTCCCGCATACATATTGTATACGTATTTTATGATAATAGTGCTCCTCTCTGTCACTGTTACAGCAGCTGATTCGATATCGATTTCTCCATATCAGAAATATATTTATGTATATTTATTTTTGGCTTTTTTTTCTACAATTGATTAATAAGATTATTAGGAGGAGTATTGAACTTTTGAAAAAAATCCTAAAGATATAAAATTTAATTAAATTCTAAAATTGTATAATCTGATTATATAAAAATGCACATCTAAGTTTCCATAATTATGTTTTTTCCTTATTCAACTTAAGGAACAAATCGGAATTATATTACAATCTATTATTATTAATTGAGCATACATGTTCGATAGAATTAACTTGCAACA
Organism: Trachymyrmex cornetzi; assembly: GCF_001594075.2. Classification (NCBI taxonomy): domain Eukaryota; kingdom Metazoa; phylum Arthropoda; class Insecta; order Hymenoptera; family Formicidae; genus Trachymyrmex; species Trachymyrmex cornetzi. Next base: position 2,896,640 of record NW_017295653.1, read on the forward strand.
TACTATTTAAATAAAGATCAATTATATTAAACTTTAAAATCTTATAAAACTATGAGAAATCTTCCTTTATTAGCCCTCCGTCTGCAATATTGAACTTTGAAATCATAATTGATTTTTCAATTGTAAATTTTGGTAGATAAATTTAAATGTGTAAAGAAAAGGAAAATATGATCCGATTTATATTGTAGTAATAACTTATTGTTAAAGCTTTCACATGTACGTAAGAATTTTTTCAGATTTTTACAGTCTAAAATGATATACAAATCTGAATTAAAATTTGAAGAGCCCGGTTATGGAGAAGAGTGAAAATATATTAGTGAGATGGAAAGTTAAGTTCAATTAATTATTCTTCAACTTAAAAAAGAACGTTAAGTTAAAATTTATGATACACCAATATTCATTAAAAATTAACACACGTACGGTAAATATAATATAAATATGAATAACATTGAAAAGATGGATTAAATTGACATTTGAACTGTAATCTTTTGATTAAAAATAATAAACTCGCTTTCAGTGCTCGTTTTGAAGAGGTCTTGCTTATCGCAGACAACTACTTATTTCACTCATTTCTCGAATTTCTTCTCTTCCTTCATAAATACGTGCACTCGTGAGAGCAGAACATGAGAAAGAGGCGCGACTCTAAGTCCATTTTCTACTGAATACAATTCGCGGTTACGAATTATGTGTCGGCTAACCGAGAGGCGCGGCGCGGTGGGCTGATGGAACGAGTGGATAGAAGGAAGAAGAGATTGGAGACGAGAGGGAGAAGGAGAAGAAGGAGAAGGAGAAGGAGATAGAGAAAGAGAGAGAGAGAAAGAAAGGAAAGGGCGGGGAGGGGGAGGGAGGGGGTGAGAGCGAGCGCACGTGGGAGAGCAGACGGAGAGCGCTATCACGAGTTTTCCTACTAGTTTTCCAGGAGTTACCCGAGCGGGAGGAAGAGGCGGAGTGTTAATTACCAGCCGGTTCTGGGCACGGGGATGGGTAGCACCCCGCAAGCCGCCACCGTGCGACGCGGCGGGGTGCACGACTGGCGGATAGAAGAGAGAACGGGGGCGGCCGGGTGCGAGATAACGTTTTCAATTACCTGCAGGATGTGACGTAGTTATGAGTTAGCTACCCGGAGAGAGCGGAGCTTCACCTAGCTCGCCGACCTATCCAACTGCTTCCAGAAGATGATGAGCCAAGATGGCCGGGACGGCCGGCGGGGCGACGGGTGGTCTGCGGTAGAAGCACTGAGGGTGGGAACGCCAGGAGGGTGAGCGCGATGGGAACGGATGCAGGTATCTAATACTTGTACAGCGCGTGTCTCCACGAGATAAACTAAACCCGATTAGAGTCCCCTGGCTGCATCATAGCCGTGCGCGCTTGTGTCGCGGACGATTATGGATCGCGTTTTTCATCCTTCGCCTCTGCGAAAGCGTCCCCTGTAGGGAAACTCGTTCCGTTCCTCATCAAGCACTCGCCGAGAAGAAAAGGGCTGAAGGGTTCCTCAGAATGGCGAGGAAAGAGAGGTTTGGCAGTGAGGCCTGAGGAAAAGTCGGAAGAAAAATGAGAGGGAAGAAAGCGAGAACCGATCCAATTAGCGGACAATTTTAATGCACGAAGGGTAGATGAGTGGGCCAGCTCTCTAATAATCCCTTGGGCCTCTTATCCCTCGGTGTTCACGCTTCATCCGTTTCAAACGGGACGAATACCTTTTTCAAATGCCTTTGCTATGAAAATTTATGGATATCGAGAGTCATTTTTCAATCGGTGACTTTGCGTTGATTAGTGACTTCAGACGCTTTGCGGATTATTATCTGTCTTGTGTCGCGTATCATATGAATGAAAAAGAAATAATCGCAGTAAGCGCAATCGGAATTCTGGTTGCCAAACGTAATCCGACAACTCGACGACTGAATATTCCTGCAATTAACGTAACTAATGTGAGTACATATTTAATCCTTTTAATACGCTTCCATGAATTACTTTTTACTCAGACATCCTTTTAATACATTTTCGTCTTTCTACCTCCTGCAGTTATTATTTGTACTTTCTACCACGGCTAAACTCACAGCTGCTGAGCAAACAGCGGCTTAGTGGGCGCGAAAAATATACTTTTTCCTAATGTGCGCACCACATTGCTAGCTTCTGCCACTGACGTCATATTTATCTCCTTAACTGCGTGATTATGGCGTAAAAACTGGCCGGGGGAAGAACCGCGCGGTTCTACTCTGCTCCCGTCTGTATAATATATTATAATGCATGCGATGGGAAGTTGAAGTTATTTATAAGACCGTGAACCAAAATGACGTACAACGACAACGCCGTAAATCTTATTAATGTATTCGTCCAACGAATGTATTAAAGAATCGTTTAGTATTATTTTATACGCGTAACGACCACCGAATTAAACTCAACTTGGATACGAACTCGGAATGTCGTGCTGTTTTTTGTGTTTCTCTCACACAAAGTGAAAAATCATTACAAATATGCTGCTTTGTTTCCATGTTTGGGATATACTACGTATATGATCTCTATACCGAGCCAAGGATTTAACGCAGGCGATAATATTTGTTGTAATCTCTAGCAACAACATTTAATTGTACTAACTTTTGTACTCAAATAGCACATAAACATTCTATGAATGTTCTATAAATATAAAAAAACTGAAAGAAAAAGGGCTACGAGCCTAAGAGTTAGTCGTTATAGATTGAAATTTTTGAACAATAAAAGAATAAAACATGTTATTTAATTATAATATAAAACTTTAATTTGCCGGCAATAAACAATAAAAACACAAACAAACGTTTCGATCCCTGTTGGATCATTATCAATGTCAAAGTACGAAAATAAAACAGCGGAAATATTACCAAGTTAAGATATATAAAAATTACAATTCGCTCTCAATCGCAACATTAATATAATAAAACTCACAGTTATTAATATAATCAACCTCGCTCAATATAAAGTGAAAATTATAAAAACATTGTAATCGGTAACAATGTATACTGGTTATTATTTGTAGATTAAACATAATTGTACTTATAAATTGTGTGTCAGTATAATATAAAAATCGTCTATTTTCAGACAATGCGATGAGAGTGAAATCGTCATCTCTCTAACATGTTCAGAGACAATGGTATGTTATAATAATCAATATTAATAATGATGATAATAATAATAAATATAAATATTAATAGTGTATTAATATAGCACAACTAATAAGTACAACTAATAAATGTTCTGTAAACGTGCATAGAGTATTTTGTACGATATTCTATAAAATACTTTTAGACATATTTTTATACACGTCTGAGTCTGATTTTGTAGGTATTGTAAAGTTAGAACACTGCGTATGCGTATAGCTCTTAACTAACTCTACAAATATTTTAAGGGACATTCTAATATTTTTTTTACTGTATATATAAATTTCTAAATAGAATATTCTATATATATTTATATAATATTCAATTCAAATATTCCAAAAATTTAGTACAATTGTATTTTATAAAAATATTCATAGAGAATATTTAATTCTATTTGGGTATACTGTTAAAAAAATAGTATTCCCTACAAGAATAGATTGTCAAAAATCTAACAATTGCCATCTATATAAAAAAGATGAATAAATTGTATCATTAATGTAAACTAGAAACGGTATCAGCTATTTTACGAAATTTTGCAACCCGCATTCCGTTACGAAGGCCCTTACGAAAATTCAGATACAGTGCAACGGACTGTGAGCAAAACTCCGCGAAATGCGCTGCTGTTCGCGTTTCGTGAACTCTTCGCATCACCTTAATCAGGGAAAAAGCGAGCCCTGGGCCGTGGGGGAGGCTGATGTACGAGGGTGCTCTTTTCCGTTTTCCGGCCGCGCGAGTTTCGAGTTACCAGCGAGAGCCAGCGGAAAACTTTCCTCCGCCCTCTCCTCTGACGGGACTTTGGTGCTCGCGGGCACTTGCAATTTATAACCCGCCTAACTGAATCCAACATCACGCGCTGCGTTCTCAATTTTGCTGTTCGTGTCCGGTGCTTTTGACTCTCCGATACACAGTCGCAAAAGAAAGATCAAAATAACTGCGCATTAGGATGGTCCATCTTTTTCGACATTCGAATTTTTTCAGCGACACCCCTTAAAATAATTCCAATTCATAAAAAAATAATTCCTGTAAAATTTCAGCTCGATCGGACAACGAGAACCTGTGCCGACGGCTCGTCAAACATTTGAATTCCCTTATATTACAGTCTGAACATTGGTTTTTAAGCGTATTTTCTACAAAAATTAGCTTAGAGGATTTTTCTTTTTTTTTAACGTGTGCGTTTTGCTTTTCAGCATCGTTTGAAACCTTATAAAAGTCTCATTTAAACAATTAGGTGTATTGTTAATGATTAAAAAATAAAAATAAATAATTAGTGTAACTCCGGTATACGCCGACGAGTCTTTCTTTTTTGACATTTGATTATTTTTCTTTGTGCATCGCCTAAAATAGTGTTCCAATGTATATATATATATATATATATAGATAAATAATAAAATACATATAAAAGGAAGACTCAATAAATATGAACAAATGAATTATAAATGAAAAAGTTACGAGCCAAATATACGAGATAAATAATACTTGTAAAATTTTAGATTAGAATAATAGGAATTGTGCTGATTAACTAATGAAAGTCTGTCTGAAAAATATATTTTTTAAAAATTCCTTAATTGATTTTTTCATAATTTATATATTATAAAATGCAACAATAATATAAAAATACGTTCATATAAAAATTGTTTTTGTTCCTCATCCTTTGTTATAATATTACTGTAATCGATAATTAGACCAGGTTGATCAATTTTTAAAAAATTGGGGTTTATTATATTAAACCATAGGAAAAATGTTTTTATATTAGAAGAAACAAATTTATCTAGTGATGTATTGATTACTGAAGGACATTTCTTGATTGAAGGAACACCGATTTTTTACAAACCGATCCTATAAGCAGGTCTACAAACGAACATTTTTTTTTAATTCTATATTGTTAAGAACTTAAAAGTTGTTAATGATACAGCAAAACGGAGAATAAAGCTAATTACCGATTACAGCAATATTATAACAAAGGATGAGGAACAAAAACAATTTTTATTAAATGTTGTTAGCAACTACCGCAAATAGTTTCCAGATGCTAAAAAAGAAACTCTTTTGAAATCATTGCAGTTGTTAGAAAATTAATTTTACAGCTAAGTTAACATATTTTCATATTATCGTTGTATTTTATAATATATAAATTATGAAAAAATCAATTAAGGAATTTTTAAAAAGTACATTTTTCAGACAGACTTTTATTTGTTTATCAGCACAATTTTTATTCTTGTAATCTAAAATTTTACATGTATTATTTATCTCGTATATTTGGCTTGTAACCCCTTCATTTATAATTCATTTCTTCATATTCATTGAGCCTTTCCTTTATATGTATTTTATTATTTATCTATATACAGGGTGTCAATTATGTACCGGGACGGTCAAATATTTCGACAACTTCCAACATTAAAAAAAAACGCTGAAACACGTGAAACGATTTTTCAAAAAATCTACTTTCTGCGGGGGGTGGCGCCCCCCCACCTCCAAAGGGAC
>NW_017295653.1:2903247-2912135 GCF_001594075.2 Trachymyrmex cornetzi
AAAAATCGTTTCACGTGTTTCAGCGTTTTTTTTTAATGTTGGAAGTTGTCGAAATATTTGACCGTCCCGGTACATAATTGACACCCTGTATATATATATTGGATATTACACAATTTTAGGTGGTGTCCTAAGAAAAATAATTAAATGTCAAAAAAGAAAGACTCGTCGGCGTATATACGGAGTTACACTAATTATTTATTTTTACTTTTTAATCATTAACAATACACCTATTTATTTAAATAAGATGTATAAGATCTCAAACGATACAGAAAAGCAAAACACACATATTAAAAAAAAAAGAAAAGTCCTCTAGGCTGATTTTTGTAGAAAATATGCTTAAAAACCAATGTTGAGAGTGTAATATAAGGGAACTCAAATGTTTAACGAGCTGTCGGCACGGGTTCCCGCTGTCCGATCGAGCTGAAATTTGACAAGAATTATTTTTTGTGAATTGGAACCATTTTGAGGAGTGCCGCGGAAAGAATTCGAAAAAGAATATGTCTTCAAGAGTAAAGATGGACCACCCTACTGTGCATGTAATATAAATATAACTTCTTCATTACATCTTTATAATAAACAGTTATAAATAGGTATTACTGCGTCTATCCTGTTAAAAAAAAAACACACCCTTGATACTTGCAATTAAGAATTATTCACATGCCAATATCCTAAATATCGACATATAAATAATTGTTATCTGCAAAAACATCAAGAACGCTTTTTTTTTCAATCAAGGTAGACACAATGACACTTATTTACATTAGTGCATACTAAAAATTGCTATACAAAAATTAGCGAAGTTAAATGTAAAAACATATAAATATTTTAAACAATTAAATATTCAATAATGTACGTTACTTAATAAAACAATATGTGTTATTTTATTATCAAAATTGATAATATTATGTCACTGCATTTAGATGCCTTATATGAATTAAGTAACCTTTAATGTGTACTAGTCCAGTGTATAAGTACGAGTGACCGAATTCATCATACGAGAATCCTAAAGTCGTCTGTTTAATTGACAAAAATATCGTTTTATTACATAAGGTATTTTTCGTATTGGTTTTATAGAATTAAAATTCCTTTTCCATTAAAATACACATGCTAATGTATTTGGCTTAGGTCCATTTTATGCCAAAAACAAAAAATTGAGAAATATTACAGATTTTCTTATCGACTTTTATCTTAATATAGCAGTTAAAGTTGTCAAATCATCGAAACATTTACTTCGTAAAAGAATTATGCAGATATTATATGCAAAATAAAGATAGAGCCAAATATAAAATAAATAAATGAGTAATGATGAAAATCATTAAAATTAATTTTTGAGATTAAATTGGTAATATAAAAGATTACCTTTTTGACTAATTATAATTGTGTATATGTTTGCGCGTGCGATATTGATATGCAGTAATATCCAGCATGTAGTAATGTATAGATGTAAATTGTATGTATATATATCGTAATTAATTGTATGTATGTGAATCACGTTTTGTCTGTAAAGCAGCAATTCGGGTGGAGTTCGGTAGTTTCTTTAGTTTAGGATCCGTTGAATGGTGTGCAAATAACCAATTATCATATATGTTTCAGTAGTAATAAAAATTATATTGAAGTGACAATTGACGTACATTTACGAATGAATATATTAGTGATAATATTGCTGAAGTATAATATAAGTAATATTGCTTTAGTACATAAACTTACAATTAATATAATTTTCACTTTCTGTATTTATCGACTATATTGCAGTTATAAAACATTTAACTTTTTTTTAGTTAATCACGCTTGTTTTAGCAAACATGATAACTCTGCACAATTGTCCGTATCCAAATAGCTGACCACTTGGGTAATGTAAATCTGAATAATGTTTTGAATCTACAGTAATCACAGTTTTGTTAAACGCTACAAATTGCTCTAGCAACGCATTGTCCGAGAGAACCTCGACTTAATTCGCCTTTTGTCACCGTCGCATTTCGCTGACTACATCCTGCTGTGACGCGCGTAAATGCGCTTCCGTCGGTCTGTTGGACGTGCATTAAAGTCGGGAAAACGGATTCCGCAAAGAAGTTTTGCGCACGTGGTTGGTGTTTCGCTACGTTAAAGGGTCCGGATTTGTGGGAAGGAAAGGATGAGCCGCGCGCGAGAGTCGGCGAAGGAGAACTCGCGAGTTCCGCATTTGCATAGCCAAGGCAATTGGAATTGCAAAATCGCAAATTGGACTTGTCTGCGGCTAACCACCGTCACTCTTCCATGCTCTCGCGACAGCACCGTGCTCGCATCAAACTTTTCGAATTAAGTCGCGATAGCATAATCGCTGCCGCGATCGTATATTGCCTTCATCTCGCAAAGCTAATCGTTCCTTGATACTTTAAGTCTTTATACTGTAAAAACTATGAGATTCACAAAGTAAAAGAAAGAGAAAACGAATTATATATACACTCTCTAAATCTCGTGGAGTGAAGTCTCACTCGAAGAGATTGAAAATTTAGCCTGTCTTGAAAAAAGGGTGAAAATACGGCCATTTCAAGAGTGGTAGATTTTCATTTTTTTAAAAGTGAGATTTACTCTTTTAGAATGAGATTCACTCCGAAGGAGTAAAATTTCAACCCTTTTTTGGAGTGTAATACCAGGGTAGATGGAACCTCAATCAAAAAAGGGATTGAGATTTTACTCCTTCGGAATGAATTTCATTCCAAAAGAGTAAATCTCACTTTAAAAAGAGCGAAAATCTGTCACTCTTGACCAAGAGTGGCCGTATTTTCATTCTTTTTTCAAGACAGGCTAAATTTTCAATCTCTTCGAATGAGATTTCAGTCCACGAGATTTAGAGAGTATACATATATATATATTTTTTTTTAATGAAAATTATTGAAAAAAAAATAAAATACGTCTCATACATTCTATCCTCTAATATTCTTTAAAACTGTATAGCCGGATGCGCCGACGGCGTCGTCAACACTTCTGTTAGGATTTATTGGAATTATTGGAACTTTCTAGCGGAAGATGGGACTTACCCCTCGGAGAAACGGAAGTGTGGGCTCCGCAAGGCGAACGAAGTTACGTATCGACTTCGAACAAAAACTCGTTTGGTATACAAATAGCATCAGCTTTCTTTCGTCGACCTGTATTTGTTCAAAGAGATTGCGCTGATTTTGCATCGCGTGGATTGTCTCAAAGAGAATCTATAAATGAATCAAGCCGCACTATCGTGACAAACAAATGTGTGGTAACGAGATTCTATGCTATAGATATAGATGATTAATTATACAAACCTTTTTCATTATTTTATAAACTCTCTTTTTCACAACTTAAATTCCTTAAATTTAAAAAAAAATTCGAAAATTATTTTAAAATCTTTCCAACAGAAATAATATTTAAACAATATCTTTATTTTAAACCGTATATGTGAGAAACACAATCAATACTAGAAATTTAAAAATGTCTATTACGGTCGAAGATGGATCTTCGTTGCTTAAATAATTCAATCTTGAATTACTAATATATACTATATATGTACTTGCATATATACCATATTGTAATCTTTTTTTTTTTACACACACAAACTGCGGGCCGAATTATTTTTCCGGACTAAATAAACGCAATTAAAACTACTCTAGCAATCGCGAATTAAATTGACAAGCAATTAATAATTTGAAGCTACCATTAAGCATCATATATTATAAAGATGTTAATATGTTAAAACTGTTAATAAATTTATTGCGAAAAATATTACCTCGGCCGGGTCTTGAACCCGGATCTTTTGTATTCCGTACGAGCGTCCTAAGCCATTAGACCACCTTAGTAATATTGTTCGCAATAATCGGTAGTATCGGTACAATAAGGAGACAATGTCTTTCTTTCAGGCAGCGACGTAATCTAAACAATTATATCTTTATTTTAGACCGTATATATGAGAAACACAATCAATACTAGAAATTTAAACAAGAAATAATATTTAAAATTCAATATTGTTAAACCACTTTTAAAACTTATTGTTATTTTAAAACATAAAAATAAATCCATCAAACGGAAATTACAGATGTTTTGGTTGTACAATATTAGTTAAAAATATTAGTTAAAAAATTAAAATTCAAATTACAATATATGTCAAGGGCTAATAAGAGTCAATTTAATTACTAAATATCATAAAGCGATCTTAACCATTAGAAATAATAAATAAACATAAAAATGTTCGTTAAACAATTAATTACATATTTCGGCTCTCAATTTGAGCCATCTTCAGATTACTTATATCGCTTCCTGTTCATCCTTATAACATTACTACATCGAAAAATTTGGTGTAAACTACACCATAATAAAGACGCTAATGTGACAACCCTGTGTCCCGGCTTCGTGCAACGCTTCAATGAGTTCATGTTCAAAGGACTGGCTGATCCATTGCTCTTGTCATGGGTCAACATTGACAACATTACAAAATTAAATAAAAAAAACGAATATCAGCCAAAATTTATCAAAAAATTTTGTAAAAACAAATAGTTAAAGAGGCATTGGCAGTCAGCGTAGTAAACAACAATGCGCAATTCGGATAATTAAAAATACTTTAATAATTAGACGACATATATAATTAAAATCGCAAGGTCTGACTATAACTGATAAAATTTTGGTTGTGAATGAGCGCTGAAATCAGTTGCAAAAAACAAAATAACAAATAATTTAGTTTATAATAGCTTATGAAGCATACTGACTATGTTTTGCTGCAGTTTTAGGTAAATAACTTTTAAATGAGTAAGTAAATCTAAAAATAATTTTGGTACAAATATTTCTTAAAATATTATTAGTAAATTTGTATGCTTTTATGGTGATGCTTTCGTGTGACACATACATCCATGAAGATACAAAATTATGTGACGTCTATCAACCATTAGTAGCAAGATGTGGAAACTGAAACGTGATTTGATTTTTAAATAAATTGTTGCGACTTAAGCTTCATATCGTCAACTAAAACAATTAGTTTCATTGAATTTGCGCATTGATTTCTGCATCGATTCCTGCTGCCCCATTACTGTTTATTATTCTTTTTGTTATTCAATTGACGGAAATTCGTTTATCATTGTTAATTCAACAATTAGAAGTAGAATATAAAATAAAAATAAAAATATGAATTGTCTTGATAAATTAACAATTTTTGCATTAAAAAACATTATGGAATTTTTGCATGAAGATGGAAAACTAATTGCTTGTTGAACTAGATTTATTTTTATACAATAATCATCTGCAATTTCAAATAACTTTTCTCATTTAAAATATAAAAAATCCATTGAACAAAATAGAATACTGAAAATTTTCGTATTCGTCTATTTTGAATGTAGTGATTGGATTGATGGACACGATGATGTTGTAAAAATAAATTAAAAGTTAACAAAATAAGAAAAAATTTCTTATCAAATACATTGGCTTCTATTTTACAGCTTCCATAACGTCGACTATAAAAATTAAATAATGCTGCATATCTAATCGATCGTATTTGAAGTTATAATGTGCTCGATATCAAGCACGAACATCGTTCGCGCAACCTGGGCACACCATTCATCTTTATTTTCGCACAAAAATCGAATCCAATTCCCGATGAAGGCGAACGGTGATCGAGTGGGCGCGCACACGCGAACGAGCCGAGTGTAGAAAGTCCCTCGCTTTTCCTCTTTCGAATCTAGCGAGCCAAGGGGTTTAGCGCGAGCTCTCTCGACGGAGCTTTCGATTTAATATACCACAATATCGCCGGGGCCCAAGTCGTCGGTGTGGGGTATCAAAATATCTCGATATTATGCAACACATGTCGACATTTACCGGCTCGCGGCCTGGACGTGGGTAGCTAGGATAGGATAGCTCGCTTGTCGAAAAGGCGGTTACAGGCAAAAAAAGAAGGGTAGGAGGGAGGAGAGTAAGGTGGTTGCGAAAAGCACGAAGGGTTGGCTGGGAGTTGGGCAAGACGCATGCAAATGGAAAGTTATGCCGCACGGAAACGAATATTGAATCAGCAGCTGGCCCGATAGAGACCGAAGTCGATGCGCGGCGCTCGCTTTTCATCCTCTGTCGCCGCGCAGAAACGACTCTTGCACGTCGAGATACGCTTCGCGACTCCACCTTGGCGCTACGAACATTCTCCCTCGAGGGAGAAAGAGTGAGTGCAACCCTACCTACGAGACGCCGAAGTTGGCGACGTTCCCTTGGACGAGCGACGACGGCCGGCCCGTGCAAGAGATTGGAAAACGTGGCCGCCGGCGAATTGTAGTCTTCTTCACTCAGAATGAAAATCGAACTAGGCTCCCTTGAGACCGTCGAGCCGACTTTCCCAACTATGCGTACCGTGAGGGGCGTCAAAAAAACGCGCTTATATCTCCGACTTCAGTTCGTGCAATCGAATTCTCGAAAGTGAACGTCTTGCACATTCGTTAGAACTACTCAAGCCGTCATTGTGCGACTCTTCTCTACGTAACTGCGATATATTCTTTCTCTTCGGCATTTCTATTACTTTTGCTTACTTATAATTCGCTAAGATTTTTTAACTTCGTTTCTTATCTATTTTCCTATTTCTTGCTTTTATTTTTAATAAGAATTTAAATCATTTTAAAATAATAAAAAGAAAGAAAAAAGATTACTTTTTAAATCAATCATAATATGCTCATTTATAAGCAAAAATATTATAATCTTGCTTCAAAGAGTTTAATTATGATTTGATTGAATTCATGTTGATGCAAGTACTTTGCACTCAATTTAAGATCTACTCAATCAAAAAGTCTTGTATCAATACAAATTCAATCAAATCAAGATTAAAATCTTTAAAGCAAGATTACAATATTTTTACTCGTTTTTGAGTGTTGAATTATATTACGGTTAATTTAAGAATAATCTTATTTTCTATGCAGCATTTTTTATGACAATAATATTTCTTAATTATGATATAACGATTAAGTATTGGAGCGTAGCAAACATATACTTTATATTATCATTTCACAGTACTGGTCGTCCGTCCTATTGTCCGTTTGCAAGATTTCTCAGAAATAGCTTAATTTTTTTCAGTCTGTTTTTTTCGGCAATAGGTAAAGGTTCAAGGATCTCTTATGTCCATCGAGACAAAGTATGAGTTGACTGTATCGAAGATCAAGATCAGTTTTAATAAAATTTTTCCAATAGTTACAAATTTTCTGCTACACTACTTACAATTATATCAATTGTAAAGATTTATCATCATTATATTATTGTCTTTATTTGATATCAATTATGTGATTAAAACTTCACACCAAACTGTACATAATTTTACGCTTCTATTTTTTTCTAATTTCTTACAATTATTAAACTTTTATTATTTTCGTGTCAATTATTGATCAGTTATTCACTTGTACTTATAAATTATAAATTTTAAAAATAAAGTAACAATATAAATTTTAATCTAAGCAATGTTCCCTATGGATTTATGTTAGAATATCAAGGTACTTCCATTCTATTCTATCCTATTCGATTCTCGAGCGACGGGAATGAGGAAAAAGAGAAACAAGACATGAAAAATGAAAAAAGAATATACGAGAGCAATGATCGGACGCACGCGTGCCGGTATGTGGTCATTCCGTGAAAAACAACGTTTGCAACCGCACTTGCTTATTCGATCGATCGATTTGTCGATTAAACGTACGTGCATAAACCCGACCACAGGGCGGATAAGTATTGTAAAACCAGGCCGAGTTTCGCAAACGCGTGAATAATGGACACCCGTTTGATAAGCGAAGAAGTGTTCGCGTGAGTCCGCTCAATTCATCCATTGGGCAGCGGGGATGATAGAGCAGGAGGAAGAGAGAGAACGAAAAAGGAAGAGAGAGAAAGAGAGAGAGAGAGAAGAAGAGAGAGAGGGGGGGGGGGGGGGGGGAGGAAAAGCTAAATAAACGTCGGATTTTCCACAGAGCTTATCCACCGCATTGGCGATGCGTGGTCGCAATTCCTCGATCCATGAATCATCATTATCGTAGCTTTTAGAGCGTTATAGTCGCGGCGCGTTGTTTCTTCATGAAGCTAATCAGTTCTGCCAATATTACTAGACTCATCACGTCGCACGTTAACAATTTACTTTGATAATTTTGAAATAATTACAACTGTATATTTTCTTTCATTAGTAAAGAAGTTTTGATTAATGAATACATTACTTCAGCTTCGTTTTGTTGGGTTAATCTCTTTTTTATAACGATATTACAAACTCTCCAACTATATCTGTTTTGTTGCATATAAGTAAAATACATTGATGGAAATTATACAAGCACAATACCACACACACGAGGAGAAAACAAATACGTAATCTCGCATATACAAAATAACATAAACGTTTCGTGATCCATTTATCAAAGCTTGAACTTTCTTCATGGAAACGATGTGGAAAATGAATTCTGATTTAAAAATCAATGATTTTGCAACTTGTTTAAATAGAAAAGAAATAATACATATGTTGCGGCCAGACTATTCCGACCTTTCTATTTTATGTTCCCTTATTTAATCGTACATCATGCATTGTGTACGTGCGCCAATTGTACTCCGAAACATAAGTTCTACTTTTCGTGAAATATTTATTTAGAAACATCGCGGGTCGGGCAAGGTGGCGTTTGTTGCATGGCGAACATTAACGGGGCACGCCAACGTGTCCGTGAAATGTACCCTTGGCGTGGTCTAACCGAAACATATGATCTTTCAAAAATGCATGGGGTCTGTAACGGGGATGCAACTCCACCTTTTCGCCGCATTCTGTCTGCGAATGAACTCTCGCGAGGTCCACCAACGTAGTTTGAAATAACTCTCGCCTCTATACATTTTTAACTTTAGTGTAACAGTTCTTAGATTTTGATATTAGCAGTTACATGATTGCAGGAGAGAGAGAGAGGGGGGGG
>NW_017295653.1:2914847-2927346 GCF_001594075.2 Trachymyrmex cornetzi
ACAAACACTATTTTCAGTAACAACTGTTTTCTATCACTTTTTAAAATTATATTTTTATAATTTTATTTTTAATATAAAAAAAAAAGAAACGAGTTACTTGAAATTTTCTGTTATATTTTTTATTATAAACATTATACGATCTAAAGTCTCATCAATTAGCACTAAATATGTATATATGTATATGTATGCAATAATATATAATATATATATAATATATTGTTGAATATAGTAATATATTATCAAATTACAAGTAGAAAAGTTTACAAGAGTCACTGCAAGTTAGACATGTACCACATCTTGATTACATAAAACCGAAGTATAAACATTTCAGCTCTCGATTAGAGTTCTCATCGGTGTAATTGTTATTGTACACTAATGAGGATTGTAATCGAGAGTTAAAACGTTGTATTTCGGTTTCATGTAATTGTACTCCGGTTTTATGTAATACAGATGCGGTATTCGTCTAACTTGTGGTGGCTCTTAATACACGCTTTTCTCTCTATTTGTAATTTGATTTAATTCACTAGAGGCTAAATTTTATTTAAAATTTAATATACAACTTATTTTAATATTAATTATACAAATAATTATACAAATCAAATTTATGAACGATTTATTTTTTTTATACTGGAAAATGTTCGGTTGAATTAATATTCTTTTGGTTCAATCATTTTAAGGATATCCCTCGATTCCCTTAATAAGAAATACCGACCCTACTTTTCTTCTCGCTCTTCATAAAGATTTCATCTTTATCGCTGCTATTGCATTCCGCGTGGTGAAACACGAGGTGCCAAGAATGTAGGACCTACGGGTACATCCAAAAAGTGCGCACTTCCAGCGGAACCGAAGTATGTCCAAGACGTCGGGCCACAACTGATATTGTTACCGTTGAGAATTGGAGGAAGGGTGAGAAAAAGATTTTCGGAAATTTCCCGGGGGCTCAGTATCTATATTCCTCTCGTTTTCGTACCAGCTTTTCCGCTAATATTTCATTACGGTTACGTCGGCGCTGGCCATCTTGTTTCCGGACTCAGACGTACCGGAAGCGGCCGGATATGCCGCGATAAAGCACCGTTGCGGAAAAATCATAAAGCTATGAAGCATGGATAAGTAGGGAAGAAAGAACAGTTGCCACTTGTTCATTTCGAAACTATGGACATCGAAAAATTAATATTTGTCTCTAACTGTGTTTACATTTCGAAAAAGAAATAAGAAAAAGAACGAATTTTTTCATAATTAATATAAGTAATATAAGTAATATATTTATATGAATTTTTTATAATATTTCAAATTTTGTTTTCTCTTATAAATAATCGCTAAATTTATAATAATAATAATTTATAGTAATAATTATAATAATTTTCCATATTAGAGTTTTGCTATATTTTTTCTATATTAGATTCCATATAGCGTTCAATTCTTCTTAATAAATTCTATTAAACAAGAGAAAGAGAGAGAGAGAGAGAGAGAGAGAGAGAGAGAGAGAGAGAGAGAGAGAGAGAGAACATACTGATTCTCATATGTAAAACACAGAATTTCAATTTATATAAAAAAAATAATTTCAAAAAATAAGTAAATCAATCAGCAAGTGGGAATAAATTCAAGCAGTATTAATTCTTCAGGAAAACCTCCGCGCGTTCCTCTAAATAAAATCGTACCACCGAGCTAACGTAGCGGTTAAATAATTTGTTTCTCTGCTTATTTACTTTAATTTACTTTAACTCGCAAAGTGCGAAAGTGAGCAATGATTATAAAAATACTCTTATTGATAATCGATATGCTGAATTTTAAAAACTTGAGAAAATCAATTTCTTTCAATTTAAATACTCAAGTCAAATACTTAAATTCATGTAAATGTCATTCAAGGAAATTATATTTTCCTTGAATTGTATATTCCTTATTGTTAATAAATCGAGGATTATAAACAACATACATATGCTCTCTTTTATTTTTAACAAAAAATAATTAACAAAAAATTAAATTTTACATTTCCTTCCGATATATAAAATAAAAACGATGCGACTCATGAGTCAGCCTGTGATTCTGGATTATTTAAATTATGCATAGAATTATTTGTAAAAAATTAGTATACTCCAGTGCAATTTGCACGTTTATCATCCAAAATACTCGCACAAATTCTCTTTTTCTCTTTCTCTTTCTCTCCTTTCTTTTCCCTCTCTCTTTCTACCGGCAGTTATTTACGCTCGACAAGTAAAACACTCCAAGCAGCGATAAGTATGGAGGTACTGCTTTGTTTGTAGGCTGAAACTTAACCTACCCAACAACTAATCTTAAGAAGATCCTGCTGCGGGTTCGTACTCAAAGGATTTCGCCATCAGAAGCCTCCAGATCCCGAGAGACAAAATTGCAGAGTGCACATCCCACCCATATATCTTAATATATGTCAACCAAATTAAATGACGTTTACTCTGTGTCACTTGCAACGAAAATCATTAGAGATTACTAAACATTACTGCGTAATCTTTTTACTAGATGTTTTGAAATTTATAACGCCAAATTTCTTCATCTATTTAAATTCAATTTTCTCTTAATAAAGTCGAAATATTAATATTTTTCGGTATTTGAGAATGAATATTTCGGATGAATATAACATATTCTAATATTAATTATACATTAATTTTAATTTAAACACCCATCCTTACAGAACTTAATACCAGTTTATTACTGAAAGACAATAATTAATTATCTTTCTAAATTTCTTGGAATGAAATCTCATTCTAAAAGAGAGAAAATACGGCCATTTCAAAGAACAGTAAAAATATTTCATTTCTTGAAAAAGAGTGACACTTTTTTTCACTTTTTTGAAGTAAAATTTCATTTAAAAAAGAGTGAAAATTATCACTCTTTTCCAAGAAATAAAATATTTTCACTGTTCTTCAAAAAAGGTCGCATTTATTTTCACTTTCTTGGAATGAGCTGATTTCTTTCCAAGAAATTTAGAGTGATTTATTTGGAATACTAAAAGTACTAATCAACAGTGCTTTTAATACTTAAGACAAGTACAATTAATTATTGTCTTTCAGTATTAGCCAGTATTAGATTTCTGTAAAAGGGTATCTAATACATATAAAGTTACAAGTTTTTTAAATGTAATTTTTGCGTGTCGTAAAATTTCAACATAAATTTTTTATTACCGCGTTTGTTAAATCTTTCAGAACGACAAAATTCTTCGGGATTACGATCGTGCCAAAAGACCGGAAAGTAACGGCGCGAAGGAAGGCGATGAAAGAAGCAAGAGATTTCGTAGAGAAGCGTTTTCTCGCACAACCCCCTATACGAAATTGGAGGAAGGAGTTGCGATGAAATAGTCGACGAAGGGTCGCAAGGGTCGCCACGTCGTGGTTTAAAATCAAATAAACGAAAACGGAACGTGGGGGAGCAAGGGCACCGTCGGCCAAGAAAATCAAAATTTCGTCATCCGCTCGTAATTCGAAGGGTGCCGTCCCACGTTGAAACCCCTGCATCTCCGTCACTTACATCGCCCCCTGAGGGCTGTGCTGGACTATTGGATTTTAACCTCATCTTCCAGCGGTGGCTTCGATTTCGATCAACGAACGTTGCTACATTCCGAATGAAAACACTTGCTTGCCAAGAGTAGTCTCGTCTCTCGAACGCAAACTCGTGTGCAGTCTTGTCAGGAAATATACGACATCTCGAAACCTGTGTATTCCTCGGTAAGTTTATCATTGGTTTTTTCTACTAAAAAAATTGTGTTTCGTCATGTTTCTTCAGAACTTCTCAATTTTTATCATTAAATTTTCATATCTAAACTTTATAGAAATTAATAGAGTGTAAAACTAGTGTTATTTAAAACATACTTATTTAAAGTTTAATTCATAAATATTGCTTCATTATATAGATATTGAAATATATCTAAGTTTCGTAGAAGTTTAGAAATAAAAATTTAGAAAAAATATTGTAGCTAACACTTTTCTTAAGCTATAATGCGTTAAAATTAATTAAACATTCATTAAACATTAAACGTATTTTTTATATCAACATTGAAAATGACCCGATCGGGTAAGAAACGTTTGTTTTTGTATTATTGATTCTATCTATATTAAATGCATTCGTTTTAGGCTCGTAGTCCTCTTTCGTATTATTATTTATTAAACGTATTGTTTTATCTATTCAATCTCTTCAATTTTTTATTGAGCTTAAAAGAACTTCTCTTGGTTTGAAAATATTTACGTGATCCTATTTTTCTCTTCTTTTAACACCTCAGTTATATACAATGACACGATTTATTATTTCTGATCGTTATTTTCACTTATTATATTAAAAACGACACAAGAAACCTTTAAAAGTTATTTTGCTTAAGTTTATTCTGAAACACAATTTTTGCTGTCACAAAACCATAAACATCCTGGCACCCATAACACGACCATGGTGGCACGCCCTATAATCTCAGCGCCACTTTAGCACGTCTATCGCCTTCTAGGGCTATTTAGATAAACTCGTAATCTAGACGTCGTTTTCCGTACTGAGATATTCCCCCGTAGGCACTGAGGAGTTTTAGACATTTCGATTCCGAAGGGTGCGAAAACACTTTTACGTCGCGTTGATTCGCATTGAAATTAAATTTGATCTAAAAATAAAATTGATCTAGCAATAAAATCAGAACGACAAATAACTTCTGCAAAAGTTCATACAATTGTGCAAAAGTAATAGTCAAAGATGACAAAGAATTTTTTTGTAAAATAAATGTCTGAGAAAATTAAGTATCTATTATAAATAAACACACACGCACGCACACGCACACACACACATGTACATGAAAAATGATTTTAAGAAATACTTGTTGACTAATTAGATAGACTGATTTCATAGACATAAGATAATTTGTTGGACTATCAAAAGAATTATGTAGAACGCTCAAGTTGATTGCTAGAATATAGAATGTCGAAACTTTTTGCAGCTGCTCGTTATTTTTTAATTTCCTACATAATTATTTTGATGATTCAATAAAATTATTTTCAGTGTATGTACTTAAATTTTTATATATTTCAGTAAAATAAATTTTTTTCGGTACATATATTCAAAATACTTTATTATCGTGATAATGTTAAATCGTTATTCTATGAGTTATACCTACACGTTATGAAAATGATAATATATCGTGTCAACTCCTGTATCAAGATATAGTACCATCAATTATTCCAAGTTTGACCTTCTTGAGCTTGGCATCGTGCCTCGCGTAGCAATGCTTCATTCTGTGTAGTTTTGTATCCGGAAAACAGAGGAAAGTTAGATGCTCACGCATAAGACATATTTGTCCCTTCGTCTTCAGACTGCATGAAATAATATTAGCTTTCCAAAAATACTGATGCAACTCTAACCATTACATTTTCAAGAATAACTGCATAGAATGCCTGCATATTTGTTTTCGAGATGATTATTTCGAAATAATACTGTCAATTTCAAGCAATCGGCGTTTCAGCTCGGCAGCGTGAGAGACGAATGAAGAAGGTCCGATTATAGCGTGGCTGTACTACTTGAAATACAGATGAACGACGAGTCGGGAGGAAAAGGAGAGAGCAGCACGGCCAACGACGATTCTACATAGCTGCAGCGAATTATTTGCATAAACAAATTTCACCAGAAGCGAATCCAACATGCCAGCAACGGCTCTCTCTATCTCTCACTCTATATATGCAGAGTAGCCTCGCTCATTCCTCTCGGAAACTATATTTCTCTCGTCCTCTCTTCCGTGTCTCTACGGCCATTGCGATTTCCAACTAATTAGATTAATTCGAGTGGATTACTTTCGACGAATATGCAAATCCACGACGAGCGCGTGTAAAATTTGACGCGGAGTCGAGCCGCAAGAAAGGCGTCTGATTGCAAGCGGTCTGAACAATTTAATTCTCGCTCCGTTCCATCTACATTCGTAATTACCGTTAATCCAACAATTATTGATGCGATTATAAGTTACAGTTTTACTAACTTACTTATATCAACTTTCTGATGAACGATAATTCTGATGGATACAACAAGATCTCTAAATGAAATAGTAGTCTGTAATATAGAAATGTATAGGTACGTGTATATCTTTCGTGAGGGATTTAGAATCTATACTTTTCCTTAGCGCGCGAAAAATTGTTATGGATAAATTATCGAAAGTAAATTAGAAAACATCGATGTATCAATGGACTGAAGATGATGCAGTAGAATTTTGGATCGCGACACAACTATAGCTCGTAGTCATATCCCTTTTTGAAGGGTTGGGGAAAAACGATGTCGGAGCGGTCAAACGCAGCGAGCATCCGGGCCAGACGGGCCGAATGGGCAATCAACGATCGAATGCCTCATGCGGACGAACCATTATTCTCGTCCAATCGGCATTGCAACATGAAACACCGGCAATTGCCCGATAAAATCATTATACGCCTCATTACTTGTCAGCTGCAAACGCTCGTTGTCTGCCTTTTAATTTACAGCCCACCGCGACGATTGCAATTTCAGTGGTGCTCTGTAGGTGTGTTCCTTCGCATTCGGCCGAAACGCGTGTTCTCGCGGGAGGCAGAAATAGCTATTTGTCGGAAATGCGATTCCAGCTATTCAACTATGCCGTTTGTAACGTATACACGAATAGTTGTCACAAACACCGACATTGGAACGTAGAAATTAATAGCGTCGAATAAAACTTCCGTATATCATGTCGCGTTGCTTGGTTTAGTTTATTAAAGAATGCGTCTGGTTCCAATTCACTGCGTGTTTCGTCTTAGTTACACAGTTTCGTTGTTTATTTTTACAACATAGAGCTATTTAACGCAGATAACATTCTCGCAAATTTGCAATCGGCATATTCTCAGCATTTCCGATTCGACACGCAGAACAATGCTCTAGATGCTTGGCCGCGGACGATAAAACGATTGCTGATGGCCGTTCGAGACGATGGCACGAGGTGTTTCAAGCGCCGATAAAGCGCGGCTTAATTGCCGAATGAAATTAAACAGTAGTTAAACCCTCGAGTCTTGAGTAATTATAAGAAGTTATAAGATGCCTCCTTTCCCCTTCCCCTCTCTTTTACTGTTCTCCCATTCCTTCTTGTGCGCTCTCCTTCATCAACCCATTTTACCCTCCCGCGCAACTTCTGTCCTACCTTGGCTCTCTCTTAAACGTACTATCCCCGGGGGCCGTTAGCTGCAATCAAAGTTAACCTGAAGTTATAGGGGAAAACTGCAGAACGGCAGTTAATGTTTAACGGGACTGTTAACTGCAGCTTCTCGCTGCCATCCTATCTTCAATGCTTTTCCCATCGTCAGTCTGATTTTTAACATAGGTCTATTATCATCTTGCAGATTTGTGTACGATGATATATAACGATGATAAAAACTTTGTTAAAAATTTTATAATGGCGCATTCTAGTTTTCCGTTACTTCATCTACCTACAGCATTTTACGTTGTAAAAGATTTAATGTAAATCCGTTATTGCTTCAAGTGATGTGATAATGTAAACATAATTATCAATTTAATAATGAATAAAATATTTATCATTCATTAATAAATTATCGTTAAATTTACATATATATGGATTGTTCTTTGTAAGTTTATTTGCAAATATTTGTTGGGAAAATATATACTATTCGGATTTTCGAAATGAATATATTTTTTAATCAATATTTTTTATAAAGTTAAAATTTTATAAAAAATATTAACTAAAAAATATATTCATTTTGAAAATCCGAATCGCATAGCGTAAAATACGTAAAATTTAATGCAGATCGATAATTCTAATATGCAATAAAATACTGCAATCACAATTGTGAAAATTCACTACTATTATAATCACCCGATAAACCTAAAAATTATAATTTGTAATTGTAACGATATCTGCCATGGCCAAAACAGTTTTATTGCCTCTCCTGTTAATGAATCTATGTCGAATTTCCGCGGCAGGTCACTCTATCTATACAGACTCTTATAGGCGTTAAAGATTTGACATTTATCCCGTATAAATATGGCCATATCAATTTGTGTCCACAAAATAATGTGAGAATTTTCTGTTCGAATAGGTCAAACAAATAAAGCAAACGCTCATGAAATATTATGCTGCTTGCGCGCAATAGATGCGAGGAGAATCTTCCTCCATGTATTACTTCGGTAAGTTTCGGTCACGATAATAATTACGGTAATTACAAGAGCGAACAAACGAACGGCGTACTCGCCTCTCGCGCGTACTTAACGCGGAAATAAGGGAACAAAACATGCGGGTTTAAAACGGTACGAGTTCGACGCTAAAACGGCACTTCGCCCGGAATTGTTCGTGTCTGTTCCATGTTCCGAAACGGCCAAGCAAATACTTGCGCAACACAGACCTGTGTTGTCTGAGAATGTAAATGGCCGCCGGTTTACGCTCCACTCAACCTCGTTGCGCGAGACCAGCTCGGATTTAAATCAATTCTAAACAGATTTCGCAAAACCGCGATGTAAAATAACGCGTAGCAACTTACTCCGGTCTTACGTTAAATATAGCGTAATCTGAAAATCAGTAATCTTCTTAACTCAGAGATAGGTCAACAAACGGGCGCGTCATAAAGTAGCGTTAATCTTCAAAATACCAAACCTAATATCAGGTTCCTAATTCTTAATATTGCTTCATTTTAATTCGTTTAGCTTGCTACGAACTACTGATAGAATTCGATTTTTAAAATCAATTAGCAGGATAAATGAAAAATAAATCTTAACTTTAATGTTGAAGTAAATAAATTTGGAAATATACATTTTTCTCAATTCTATTGTCTCTAAATCTACGATAATAAACTAATTATGTTATCATAATGTACGTAACCATTAATTCGTGTTGTTAGAAAATCGAATTTAAATAACTATTAAACAGATTTCCCAAAATCATAAAGTAAAGTAATGGTGTTCATTTTTATTTTTAAATATAATATGATTTCAACATCAATAATGTTATAATCAATCATATTCTTCGTAAGCCAAGTGTTGGAAAGTTTTGGAGAGCTAGATGAGAAAATGTATGCATCAGAAAGCATATTTCAAAATCTCAAATCCAATGTGACATTCCTATTTCCTAATTCCTAATATTACTTTTATTTCACTTTAATTCGTTTAGTTTGCTGCGAACTATTAACAGAATTCGACGTAAGAAATCAATTAGCAGGAAACGATCAATGAAAAATAAATTTTAACTTTACTTCAGTTATAAAGTAAATGAATTCTGAAATATACGTTTTTCTCATTCCTAGTGTTTCTATAATCGGCAGTAATAAACCCATTACGTTGTCATAACATGTACGTAACTATTAATTCATGCTCAAGCCTGTTGGTAAGATCAAAATTTGAACCTGAAATAATTATTAAACCGATTTTACAGATAAGTAACTAAAATAAAATAATCATTTGTGTTCATTTCTATTTTAATATGTAATGCAATTTTAAAATAACATAATCAATAACATTCTCCGTAAATGAGAGAAATAGATGAGCAAACGCATGCACCAGAAAGCACCACTAATTTTCAAAATACCAAACTTAATAAAGAATTTCTAACATTGCTGCTCATTTTAATTCAAACGCTAATAAAACAAATATCTGATATATTGCAACATCAATCAATGAGAATTGACGCACATAATACACAATGAAAATTCAAAGTAAATAATTGTGATACCAGATAAACGATAAGGATTATGAATACCAGCTAATTATAATAATGCGCGCAGATAAATGAATAGTGGCGTATTTACATTTACGTAATTACCGAAATCATGAATGCGTTAATCAACGTGACTAATGAATTAAATCCTAAAGCTTGAAAGAGATGCAATCGTAAAACGGAATCGCGATAATTAGGCAACACTCAATCTCGTCCCGGAGAAAGAGACGTGATAAATCAGCAAAACAACATTCGTTGCACAATGATCTAATGCGCCACTCGGCGAATTGATGTTGTCGATGCCATTATATATGAGTGAGTTATTTGATTTACACTTTCTGAAACGGTGTACACATATGTAAAATGTATACACCTTTGTGCATTCCGATACGGTGTGTTAAGTGCGCGCGTAACAGATCGGAGTCTCAAATATAGTTTCTCCGCGCCACTTTCTCATGTAACTGGACCTGTTCTTATTCCTCTCTCGATTTATCTGTCTTTACTTTATTTTACTTTCCTATATTATTTTTAAGGCTAAAGTAATTAATGATGTAAATAACAGAGATTTGTAAGCCAATGGCAATTAGCGCAGATTCTATCGTACTCTTGTAAAATTTTAATAGTCGAGAGAAGACTAATAAAGCAATTCTCTCTCTCACACGCACATTCATATATTTCTGGTACTTGTTCGTTCTGTCCTCTTGTAGCCATGTGTTGCAGCAGTAATTTTTTCCTTTCTCTTTTGGGTGCTTCAGCGCGCGGTCTGCTGGTGATTAGCGTGCTCATTACGCTCGACGCTAATGATGCTTGCATCGCCAGACAAAAGCTGCGTATAGCAATCGTGCGACGAGTTTATCCGAGGAGAGTGGGGGGGGGGGGGGGGAAGAAGAGTTTCTCCTAAACTGGGATGTATTCTGAACGAAATCCATAGTTGCGGTTTCACGTGACTGCCACAAAATAAATGAAAAAGCAATGGAAGCAACGAAGAAAATAATCTTCTAAAACTAGTGGGCATATACAGCTTATAGCAAGCCTAAGGAGTTATTAAAACGCCGGTGCGCGTTATTAAAATAGCAGGAAATATTACGACAATTTGTCACTTCTTAAATACGAATTAGGTCATTCCAGACACTCGCTAACCGTAACAAAGTTTTAAATATAATGAATATTAATTATGAATGCAAAATTCAGTACGATTTAGCATAGACGAAAATATCGTTCGTGAATGTGATATGAGCATGAAAATAACGTATGTAACAAGGTAATAAATTATCATCTGCTCGGTGGATTTAAGAATTTCTCGACTGGGAGCATAAAAATGCGCATGGCACGATTTGTGGGCGACGTTAAACTTCTTCTCGTGACACGCGCGTGATGTACGATTCGCCTACGAAACCGGCCTCGAGGAAACGGGGCGCACACTCGAGTCGGAAGAAGAGGTAGGGGGGGAGGGTGAGAGAGCGTGATCTCTTTTTTAGGAGGCGGAGAACGAGACGCGTCGCCCACGGCCGTGCCGAAATACGGGGAAATTAATAAATTGCTCAAACTTAAGTCGAGCGTCTCCCTTCTCTCCCCCCCCCTGCCTCCCCCGTCCCTTTAAGTGCCGGAATAAAGGACCCTCATAAATTTCATTCCGCACGCCCGAGCACCCTCGCCCGAGCGAGAACGGGCGTTGGTTCCCTTCATCCCCGAAGAAGGAATGCTCCAGCGCGCGCGCGAGCAGCATCGCATCGAGCTGGCACCCGCCATTCGAGCCTGAGAAATTTCGAAAGAAGAAGCAGAATTACACTCTCTCTCGCCGCCCCTCCCCCCAACCCCCCGCTCTCTCCTGTCGTCACGCCCGCGAAACGCCCGAGATATACGCCCGTCTGATAAGCGCCATAACGTGATATACGGCGGTTACGTCGCGACGACGGGAAAAAAGCGCTCGCGAAGTGCTGTTACGCGACTATACGCCCGTTTTCCCTCTTTCGAAGCAACTAATCCCCGAGTATTTTCGCGTGCTTAGATGCTAACGCGAGAATTCGCTCTGCGAAAATCGAGTCACACTTGGCGCGTTTTTTTCTTGGATACCAATAAAAAAGAATAACTATTGTTGAAATCTGATAACAGTGAGTGCTTCGACTAAATGTTTCTCTGTAGATACTCTGTAGATATTTTTCTTATCTGTCCTAAGTGATCTTAATAATTAATAAGTCATCGTGTATAAGATAATTTTCAATCAAGCTAATGCCTGATGAAAAGATACATTACATGGAAAGAACGGTTTTGTTCAAGTATTTAGAAATTTTGCTAAATACAGATCTGAAAATAATTTTGATGAACGATGATATAAATGTAGGACGCTCATGAGTCCTAGTTGCTAGAATATTGAAACATTTTGTAGTATTGTTCATCATTATCGAATGTATTACAATTTACATAATTATTTTGAGTCTAACAAAATTATTTTCAAATACGTGTATGTACCTTTTTTAAATACTTCAAGTCTGATAAAAATAATATGAATATGTATGACATAAATAAGATTGTTAATCTTATTTATGTCATACATATTCATATTTTACGCAGAAATATATACCTACGGAAAAAATATTTTTGTTGAAATCTCAGCGAGATCCGAAAATAATTTCGTTGATATTAAAATAATGACGTAATATAGAAATTTCAAGTATAATAAATAATACTGCAAAAAGTTTTGAAATTCTAGTAACCGCGGTTTGGATATTCAACATAATTATTTTGATGGTCCGATAAAATTATATTCAGAGTTGCAATATTTAGCTAAATTTTTAGGTACTTTAGCAAAATCGTTCTTGCCGTATAGAAAACATTGCTTTCGCCTCCTCGCCA
>NW_017295653.1:2927382-3006335 GCF_001594075.2 Trachymyrmex cornetzi
CTTCCTACAAAAATAATTAATAACATGTTAAAATGAATGAAACTATTCTACAAACGCAGAAATGAAAAAGACGTTAATGAGATATTTTTCACATTCAGTTTATCCTCCGCTGTTTTGAGAAAAAGAGGCGTACGAGTAGTTTTGTTTTGGAAAGTAATTAAATTTCGAGAGAAATGAAAGTTAAGAAGCTCGTATAGTACGCTTGGTATATACTATGGTTCAACACGGTGCTATCAAACAGGATTTGCATCTTCTGGAGAAGCTGAAGGATGTTGACATTTCATGGTAAGCGATCTTTCCGCGCAAATAATGGCCGGTGCATTTCCAACCGGTTGGGATGAATGGGATCAGGATATAAGGTCGAGAAAGGGGTACAATGGGCACGACGCACGACTCAAGCCTTATCAAAGAGCTTTAATTGCATTTTTATCGGGGATAAAAAATGAAGCATGAATCCGACAGCGCGCAGTCCGCTACCAACGTGCCGGCGTGGCTTTCCCGGTTCGCGGATTGGTCGAACGATGGTGATGTCGGCGGATATAGAATAGGTGACGGTAGTGGTGGCGGCACGAAGAGGACCGGTGGCACGGGGGTTGCAGGGGAATGAATAGCAACGTGAAACAAAAGCACCGGGTTACAAATGGCGTGTATTCGCGACGGCATTGTTTTAAATGGCTGTCAGACGCCCGGAATTTATCCCGTTTTGCTACGTGACAAGCGCCATTAAATTTATTTATTCAGCCACGCAGTCGCGCAGGGTCGCAGACGCAGGAGAACTCCCAGAAGTCCCCGGGCCCCCTGTTCCCTGCCCCCCCGCCAACCATTCGCCCTATGTCCTCCGCCCCCTCCCGTCCGCTCGTCTCGTGTTCTACAGGTGAAAACGAAACGGCGAACGAATATTGGAAGCGTGCGCGCGATTGCAAGTGATGTATTGTAGACTGCGGTAATATTCTACGCGAAAAGGAACAAAACGAGAATATTCGAACGTTGGAAATATTATTTACCGACGAATATAGAAGTCGGCGAGAGAAATGCGAGCGAGCGTAGAATGCAAAATTGTTTATTTTTGCCCTGAATTTTGGTCCTGATCGGACTTGCAGTTCGGGCGATAATTGAATGTAATTGAACAAAAAAGTCACCACACACGAAATATATTGCTCTCTCATTACATTTATTTTGAAAGAACATTAATCAATTAATCGAATTTAGTCAATTTGAAAGTTGTCATTTTTTTATTTCGTTTGCTGTCAATATTTTTGAAAATAAAATTTACAATTTCTAGAATATATAAATCGAGGATAACAGAAAATATGATTTTTAAACGATTACTTTTGAATTCTATTACGCAAGCATATAAGAAAAGATCGCGCGCGTTGACTTTAATTCGCGAAAGCTTTCGATGCTTAATATAACCACGGCCAATTTTGTTAAAATGATAAAGTTAACGCGACGAACAAATAGAAAAGCACATTATTTTACGCTTTCAAAATAGACTAGCTATCAAAGAGCTCTCAGGACTGTCATTCGTGATCACAAGGGTGCAGTGATTATCGGGCACTCCTCGATATCTCAACGAGCAAACTTCATCGACGGCGGATCAATGAACGGTCGTTTTCCCGCGGAAAATTCGTCCCTTGGCGTGAGAATTAAGTGCCAGCGGAAAGAGAGAAGCCCGACCGGTTCCAAGGTTCATATTAATTCTTAATTTCTTAATTTCAAGTCGACCGTTAAGTATAGCGCCAAAGAGAGGTCTGGCCTTCCATCGGTAACCACCGCGCCGTTGCTCTCTCCCTTATACCTTCTTACCGCTTCATCCATCCTCGTTTCCGGCTCTTCGGCTGCCGATGAAGGAAGAAGGAAAGAGAGGGAGGGGGAGATTGAGAGCGAGCGCAATTAAGCTCTCGCTCTCTTCGGGGATCCATTCATTTTTCAGGTAACGTCGCCGGACGGCCTCATCTAAGTTTTAAATCGCGTGCTGGCGGCGGTCTGCGATACGCGACCGGCCTTGGACGAGGGATGGAGGAAGGCAGGGCTCGTCGCCAATTTATGTATATTGGGCCGAGATTTGCATTCACGCTAACTATTATACTCGACTTTTTCTCTATTCTAATGACGACAGCGAGTCCCTGTCACGTAAATATTTCTTAATATACTAGCATACGTAAACTAGTCTGTAATAGCGAAGAAACCTTTTATTTAGTTAAACTTGCCTTGGAATAAAATCTATGTTAAGGCTGTGTGAAGATGTTAAATAAATAAAAATTGGAGCGATCAAAGTGTGTCGAACAATCTTCTTAGATGCAAATAGTCTAACTGCTTTGCTAAGATTGCGTGTGATTTTACTTATTAAAATTCTTATATTAATTATCTAACGTTAGAATTAAAACTTCTAAAAATCTCGCGTATTTAAGGATGTATCAGGTGTACAATTTCTGCAAAAAATAACTGGGATTCATATTTTCTGTATAAAAATATTATATATATGAAATAATTCAATAAGATTAATATTTATATTTAATAATTTTATAGTTTACATAAAAATTTCCTTTTTCTATCTTAATTATATTTTAAAAATATATCTATTTCTTATTAAAATAATTTTTGATCTAGGTTCTAAATCACCGCCAATCTTTTTGTATTATAATTTTCATTTTGTATTATAATATAGAAATGTATGTAACTTTTTTTATCATTTTATAAAATAAGCGTAAAACACATCTTTAATTTTATTATTAAAAAATCGTTGTTTTAAAAATAAAAGATATTAAATGGCAGGTTTATTTTCGCGGATAATAATTTAATGAAATTAAGACCTTAATTAATCGAGAGATAAAAAATTCATTGAATGTGTAAAAAAAGTGTTAAAATATTTCAACAATTTATTTAAAATAGAACTAATAAATAAGAACGTAAAAAATATACACGAATCTCTCAACCATGAATACGTTGTACGAGTGTTAAAATAAAAATTGTTCCTAAAAAGTTTTATAAGCCAGAACGCGAATGAGTGTAACGTATTTCCCGGTAATGCTATTAGCTTTATCAGTTGCCTCGTGGTCCAGCTATTTCATCGACAGGACTCTCCCGCTTTAGCATTCCCTCTCCTCTCTCGTGCTTTCGCGGAGCAAAAGTGAAATCAGATAGATATTAACGAGATGGAGCATCGAACTGACTCGATGAAACCGACGCGACGCGCGATACAAGTTACAGCAGGACTTTCATCACACTTGTGTGATTACGTTCCAGGCACGAACATGTTTTACAGACTCATGGTCGCAAACTCGCCCTAGATCGTCAACATTAGTAGCTGTACCGAAAAACAGAAGCTTTTCAGGCTGTTATCAAATTTATGAAACACGCAAATGGTAATTCTTCGCGTGATATGATACGAGCACGTGCGTACATCATCAAGCATTATCAAACGCGAAAGCTTGGTAAAACAGTAATAAAATAGTCAGCCTGTACTTTGCCGTGTAGAGAAAACATACTCTGATCATACTTTGCAAATGGTGCTGCTCTAAATTTCCGTCCTTCACTTTTGTTCGGCCTGCGAAAGTCGTTCAAGTGTGCGCACAGCACACGATCGTGTACGCTCATCGTTAGGATGCACGTGGGCGTGGACACGAACTTGTGTATACCCACGTACATGCACCGTACGTAGGAGTCGAATTCCGAAATGGCGTCATGTACGTCCGCCAGCGCGCGCGTTCACGCCCGATGGTATCTCCAATGTGGGTCACACACATAGAACGGAGAAGTCCAGCCGCTACGAGCCGGAAACTCTGCATTGAAAACCGAATGGAGGACTTTCGGTAAAGAACGAGAGAGACGAAGCAAGAAAAGAAAGGGAGAGAGAGAGAGAGAAAAGGGGGTGGATTCGAATTAGGGGTAGGTTTCGGGATAGAGATAGCAGCGAGCTCTGATATCTCAACTCCATTTCTAGGCTTCTAGCTCGTGCCACGAGTCGCGAACAAATGTGTCGTACGTCCGACTTCCTTTTCTTTTCCCTCTTCTTTCATCCGCCGACCCTACTCCACTACCCTCGATCCTTCGGAACCACGTCGTGTCACCTGAGAGCCGGGCATATATTCCCTGCCGGCTGGGATCGACCAAGTTTTCCAATAAATTTCTATATCCGCCGGCTGCATCTGCAACGGACGACCCGGGACCGTCTTATTATGCGACCATTCGGCGATGCCGAATTTCTCTCCTATCTCGATCCCTCCGTCCTCGATGATAAGCGACATCGGTTCTCCCTGTAGACGATTGCTCCATTGCAGACTTTAGTGTTCCGCGCAGTATGCACGTTTGACCGTGACAAGGAATTTGATTCACCGTAATGGAAAGACATTATCGTCATCTTCATGCGTGCAATGGCATACTTGTTTTTATTGTATTAAAGTAATCCAAATTATCATTACAGATCAAAGTATCAACAGTAAAATCTATTTGCTATTATACTATTTGCAATTTAAACACACTCGAAAAATGATAGCATTTGACAATTATTTCTACTACCATATTTATCATTTCACTTTTTTAATTTCATTATATAATACTACATATTGTAAGAACTTATTTATAGATACTGAAGAAAAACATTTTTTTACACTTTTATTGTCTATTTATAAATTATGAATATATCACTAAGAGAACAACAATAATAAAGACATATTAGTAAAATAATTGGCTTGTCGAAAATAATTCTCGTTATTGAACTAAAATGATTAAAGCGGTGATAACTTTATTTTAGAGCTGTAACGATTCTATTAATTTTACGATACAGTTTTAGCTCGGAAATGAGATAACTGAAAATTTCCAACTTATTAACTACTATTTTATTCTGCTTATTAGAATCGTTTATTATTACTTCCTTATGACAAATCATTTAGAGCAACCGCGCCAGAATTAGAATCGAATATCGAGCATGTATTCTATTTGTCAGCTCTCCAAACTCGATGAATCGTCGTAACTGAGATGAAGAAACCCACACAATAATACGTTCTAAAAATTTTTCAAGGACCAATAAAAGCTAATTAACTGAAATTTTTGTTTTAGAGAGAGAGAGAGAGAGAGAGAGAGGTGGATCTCAGTTTCTAACCACATAATCTGTCATTTGAAATTTCCATGAGACCGATCTACATTCTAAATGGAGCCGTAAAAATATTTTCTGTCAGAATGTCTTTCCGGGATATTAACCAATATTTTAATTCTTTACATAAACTTTTCACGCGATATCGAATTGTTTCACTATTATCGAAAAGAATATTGTCGAAGAGAATTTATGATATTGACATATTTTGATTATCAAGAAATTAGTTTCTAGAAAATAAATCAAAGAACATACGACAAATTCGATAAATTTCTTCTAATTGAACTAGATACCTTAAAACAAAAATACTTTACAAATATACTGTAGCTTTAACTTTTTAAACCAATTTACACGACATATACGTCAAAGAATCTTTAATTTATGAAAGACAAAACAAAAGTTAAATATGCAATTTCACGATAATTAGATTAACAAAGCTTGATTTTCTGTAATCCATGAACAAGTTAGGCAACCAGAGCAAATGAAATCATTCGCACGTGAATAATATTATGTCACGCATTTTGAAACAATCCAAATAGCGATACCTCGATATCACTGTTATAAGCCATAACGATCAAAATTCATGGGAACTGCAGCGAGGCAGAATTGTCGTCGCGCGCCGTTGACGTCGTGTAAATGGAAATGAGTGCACTTGTTCGTCCAAAAATCAATAGCGTTCCGCGCGAAATGGCCAATAAAATATGCAAAAGTACTAAACAATGTAAATCCCATGAATCACAGTCGTCGACAGTGCCGCTCGATTTTGCGACACGAGAGGAAATGGTGAGGATGTGCAATACATCGATAATGTAACCAACTAAAATGATAGTCAATGATATTGTTCACGTTGCTCCAGCAGAAAGTAGCGATATGTTATATAATACTGATACATAACCAATTTTATATGGAATATTTTACAAATTTGAAACAATACATATGAATAATGGTAAATACGGCTCTTATGTATATGAAACCTCATAAAAAGATTTCTTGGAAAATTTTCTTGTTAGACTTTAACGTTGCCAATCATATATACGTATATTAAATATATACGTGATACATTAAAAAAAGGTTATATTACTGAAAAATGCAATTTATCAAAAAATTCAAAAAATCATGTTTTTTCATATTTGCGCGATATTTTTATTAAATAGTATACACACCTCAATTTTGGGCATCCTTACTACACACGTTCGGTCATTCGTGTTCTGGATTAATTTTCATCACTTTTACAAGTAAATAAAAATTATTAAACGATTTTTACGTATTTTGACATCTTTAGAAAGTATTTGTAAAGTTGTATATTTATTACAAATTGTATATAAATTGTTACAATTACATATAGTTAACAAAATGAGAAAAATGCACTTTTTCATACAAAAATGTAAAACTCTGAAATAAAAATGTTAAACGCTGAAACAAAAATATTAAACTCGCGGAAATAAAAATGTTTAAAGAAAAATATATTTCAATATCTTAAAGTTGACATTTCAAACTACAAAGGAAAAAATAGTTCAAGTGGGGGTGTCCAAAAAATTTAGTTATTTAGTAACCTGAAAACGATGTTTTTTTTAATATGCATGAATAGCTATAAATTGAAAATATATTGCATTTACATTTTAAGCAATATATTTTATTATTGCTATTGTGTTAAAAAGACTTATAATTTATTAGGAAAATGTTTTTTTATAACATTAGAAACAATACGGGTAATATATAATATTACAAACAACATTTATCACCAAAAACCAATGTGTTTATTAAGAGCTAATATATATGTTGTTCTAGAATTAAATTCTTTTTTTAATAATTCGCAAAATATTCCCGCGATACAAACGAGAATTAATTAAAAATAAAGAAAAAAAAATTTTTTTTCAATTACAAAAATGTACACTCTATACACACGATGGGTCGTTTGTGACCCAGAGAGGTGAACTTCGGAATTATTTTAAGTTAAAGGATATGCATGAATTGAGGCCGATAAACAAACAAAACTTGTTTTCTAGATGCCAAACTTTTTTTAGAAATAGAAAAGAGACCCGTATTTGACCAGGTGCTCTTAGGCCCAGTTTCACAACTCACGGTTAACTCTTAACCGAGGTTCAACTTATTTCTCATCTTTTTCCAATTCTAGAATTGAAAAGAGATAATGAATAAGTTGAACCTCGGTTAAGAGTTAACCGTCAGTTGTGAAACTGGGCCTTAGTATTTCAAAGAAAAGAAATGCGCAAGACACGAATGATCCAAAGGTGTGTATTAAGGGTTACAAAGTCCGTCGGGTTAACAATTTTAACTTTACAATGAGAAGCAATGTAATATAATAACATAAATTTTTATACTTACCGGACCGAATTGTTCGAAGTAATTTTTGACGTCCTCCAGCGTCGTCGGCGCCGATAATCCCCCGACGAAGATCTTCTTTGTCCTTGTCACCATCTATAAAGTAACAAAGAAAAGAGGAATATTACTTTTATATCTTGAAATGATTTTTTTTTTTAAATTAAGATAATACAATCAATTCTTATATATGTAATAAAGAAGTGAATACATTTGTTACTATGATTATTACACACTAAAAAAATACTGCGCTTTTTTTACTCTTTCTTACTCTTGCGCGAACATTCGTTTTTATAGTTTTAATTGTAAGTCCTAATATTTTATTTCTTATTTTAAGATAATACAGTTCTTTTCTTTTCGAAAAATAGATAAAAAATGAGCAGTAACACGACTAACAATGTTCCAGGAAAGGAAATAAAATTTTCAACGCAATATGATCGTATACTAAAAAAATTGATAAAGAATTTATCAAATATAGATGATTTGTGTCTCGATGTGCTATGACATTTCCAAGTAACCTCCTCCACGCGCGGTGTTCTTGCTTTTAGTCCTTCATATTCCATACCTGTCTGGTTATCGACAGAAAAGTCGTAAATAATCGACACAGGTGCATTATTAACAGCCGAACTTACGCTTCAATATAACATACCAATACATAAACACGAAGGAGAAAACACTCATACTTTCATAAAATTTAGAAAATATGAAAAAGAATATACAAGATTTGCTCTCTTAGTCGATTGAGAATTTTATAAAGAAAAAAGAAGAAAAGTGGAAGGATAGAGAGTGTTACTAGAAATTATCAGATCATGCTTTAAGGAATGAAACCTGAGAAGGACGCGTTAAAAGTCAAGGTCAAAATCGGAAGAAATGTTACTAAGCGCTTGTTTATCGCAGATTCATATTGAATGTGCGTGTTGTGAATCGAAAGCGTGAAGAAGTGTCTTGCAATATCGGGACAAGCACTGCTCGTTCTTTTAAAGTTGTTCACGGCGAATCCGAAACACTATCCTGCATCTGATGCAATTACAAACCACATACGAACTCGACATCTTCGATCTCCGATATTCCTTGCGTCTCCCGTCAGATATTGAACGTTACTACCCACGCATCGGGAACTACGGCGGATATCAGTGTGGTATGATAATATAACCAATGAATTAGAAATAGAGATCACGAGAAATTTTTAATCAATATTTAAGGACCGTTCTAATCGATTACACATATACACACGCATCACATACTTGATGATGAAGCAATAGAATGTACCAAGAAATAAAAATTTTCAATGTGTGTGAAAATGTTTATATGACACGATATTTTTGTAGGGAAAAAATAATTTTGCAAAAGTATCTACAAATTTATGTAGATATATACAGATCTGAAATAACTTTATTGGACTATTAAAATAATTATATAAGAATCTCGAGCATGATAAGCAATGCTGTGAAAAGCTTTGACATTTTATCAATTAGTTTGAACGTCTTACATAATTATTTTGATGTTTCCAACAAGATTATTTTTAGACTTAGCTAAACTTTTAGATACTTCAACAGAACCATTTTTTTCGTATAGGAATCTACATGCTACTCTGTTAAATTCAAATTATAGCATACAGTAATCATTTGTAAACTATATGATTTAGGTTCCAATAAAAATTTTCTAATGAATTTTTAAGATGCATGTATCCTCCGTATAACACAACCGGTGGTAAAGTTAGATCTCAATAACTCAAATCTACTTTAACTATGATTTAAAAGAGTGCTATTTTGTACCAAGAAATACCTAAATCATAAAGTTTAAAAATGATTACTATATTTTATAATTTGAATTTAATCAAGCTATATGTAGGTTTCACTGAGTTCTTATAATTAGAAAAAAATGTACAAAATCGTATTGACAAAACCAAGAACTACAATACAACAAACAGTGTCACAAAAACTAAACTTATAAATATACATTACTCTATTTTTATAACTCTGAGGAATGTTTATTAAAAAATAATAATAATTAATCTAACATATTATATATATATCAATTTAAAATTAAATAACGCACGCGCAAAATAGTTTTCTTCCTCATCACTATAAAATTAAACACGATAGTGTTTTCTTGGTTATAAAATGTCTTCATCTCCTGGTGTGTCTGAAACATCTAAATTTTAATGTTTGGCTTTTTTAAAAATATCTGTAATTTTGATTTGCTACTTTTCTTTAAGAAAAGTAAATTTCATAATATGGAGCTAAATATTTGTGAAACTCTCTTTTCTTAGCTCTTTTTTCAGTGGAAGAGTTCACATTCAAAAATAAAATTTCAATTGCTCGTCTAAATTTATGCCTTTTTATATATTTTTTAGAATAAAGTTTTAAACTTCAGAATTCTCATTTGTATTATTGTTCTTTGAGCTGTGATGATTTACATGCCAATTTCAACCAAATGCTTCATCAATCTTTTTATCTACTAATAATTCTTGAATATATCCTTTAGTCGTATCATCAAGACCTCAATTCTCTGTTTGTGTTAGAACAAAACTTGTGTTGTAGATATATCGTGTTATACGGAGAATATCTGTATAAAAATTAGTAGAAGTATTTTCATCATTTATTTATATAACAAATGTTTAAAACGCCTCATTTTTCTTTCTTTATTTAATGAACTATACATTTCATTTATACGTTTTTGCGTGTTTACATAGTGCACGCATGCGTGTACGAATATATTTGCATAAATAAAGGTTTGAAGAAGAATTTATTTATAGCATCTGATGGATCAAGTAAAATAAAAACAATAGCATAATAACTGAACTATAATATAATCATTAATATTCGGATAAACATTGTGAAATAATTTAATAAAAAAAATTCATCGATTCCTCCGTGAAATCAGCTCCGACAAGGTGGATTAATATGAGAAGCTTAAGGAAGTTGAAAGGAGAAGAGCTCAGAGAAAGACCGATACTTTTAGTCTTGAAATCTTGATAATACAATCGCATTGTAATAAAGCCGCGGGCGAACGAGCCGGGGAATGAAAGGCAGGAGTCGAACATTTTACGGGCGGAAGTTCCATGCTGAGAAAAGGAAAGCACGATCGGGGTAGAAAGAAAGATGGGAGAGGAGGTAAAAGATGGAGCGCGGCGGAAAGGGCGGAAGAGGTAAACTCTGGCAATTTCAGTGATGGCTGGGCTTAGACATCTCTATATCCGGTGAGTAACGCAAACCCCCGGGAGGACGCGAGTCCTTCCACCCTGCGCGCTCCTGAACTCGAGCCTTCCCCGCTCTCATTCTCCGTCTCTAACCCTTCTTCAAAATCCCATGCAAACTCACAGCTTTCTTCGTTCCGACGTCCTTGTCTGGAAGGGAATGAGAGAGGCAGGTTTCTTTCGCGAGGTGGGTTAATCAACGAAGTGTATAAAGTCCTGAGAATAAAAATAAAATGGCAGGATCTCTCGAAAATTAAATAAACGATTCGCCTCGATTTCATCGGTGAGAGGCTCATAGCAAGGAGAAAATAGCAAAGAGAAAGAGGGAGAAAAGTACTCAGGAATAAAGAAGGATGTTATCATGAATGGACAAGGTAAGGAGAGAAACGACGGAAGAAGGCGAACTTTTAACCAAGGAGGCCACTTATTCCAATGAAACCGCTCTGCAGCTTCCTCTCTTCTTCTTCAGTGAAAGCAGGATTTCGGCTTTCCTCATATTCTCCACCAACAAACGAAATCTAGTTTTGCATTTTGCCAACCGCATAATGAGCACATTGTTGTGAAAACTAGGTAGACTTCTGTCAAAATCTCTATTGTTCCCATTTGTTATACAGGACAAACAGTTTTATTAACAGTTCAAAAATGAAGTGAAACATAAAATAATTCGATAAGTGAGTCAACAAGTAACCTTAATTTTGCTCTAAAAAATCAAGGTGATATAAAGATTACTTATTGACTCACGTATATAATAAAAAGAACGCTGTTGATTACTATTAATATCATGTACATCAGAATACTTGGAATTTTTAGAATTTTCTTCAACTTCTGTCTCATGTACGTATATAAACAAGTATTATATATGCAAGTTAATTTTTTTCCCAAGACAGAGACAATAACCTCTTTTGCATTTTTAATTATCATGCGATATGAATAGAAAACGGATAGATGCCCCAGCTGTCGATCATCGTTGGCTTCTTACGTGCGTTTAATAAATCCGTGCGTTTGGCTTAGGATAACAGAGAGAATCAACTTATAGCTGCTAGCGGAATAAGCGGTTGAATTTTAGCAGAGCAGAGGCCCGACGCGAACAAAAGATGGAGTTGCAGACGACGGAGTGGGCTGCTTCTCGCCGTGGTTAGCCCGACGAAGAATAAGGTGGAAAAATACAAGTCACGAGAAGAACGCGGGGGAGAGCAGGGCCCCCTCGGGTCGTTAGCAGAGATAAGTGCGGATAGCGGCGGAATGGTAATGGAAACTCGGCGAGTTCCACTTATTACGCCGTAGCATTATGTAAATACCGGAAGGCTATTACAATTTTACAACTTACTATGAGTGGGTTTATAGTTTCATCGCTCGAGGGAGGAGGTGGGTGAGAGGGCTGCTTCAGCCCTCTTTACCGACCTCCTTGCTTTCCTCACTCGATACGCGACCACGTACATGTTTCTGGCTCGCCTTTAAAGTTTCCGCGTCTACGAAAATGAAATCGCCCCTTAGAAAGGAAGATGGGAGCTATCTCTTGCGCGCGCTTCACTATTTAATATTAGCAGAAATTTAATATTCATCTATAATTAACGCTCTGCAGTCTAATACGACTCCGTAATGATGTAAGTTGTTGTTTCACATTAATTTTAAATACCATGCCGCTGTAATCCATTAAAATCTACGCTTTTAAAAGAAACGCAGAATTTGCAAAAATTGAATAAAATGGAAAAATGCATCGCGAGACCATCATTATCGCGCAAAGCGTCGCGTCGGCTTTTATATTTTCTAGTAACAATTGGCTCGTGAAACAGAAACTTCTTTCTCCGACAAATCAAAATTATTGTGTAACGTAAATTACGAGGAAAAACGAAGTTCGTATAATAAAAAGCGCGTTTAATGGTAACGCACAGTTTCACAAAAAAAAAAGGGATAGGAGAAGACAAGGACAATAGACAGCGTGTCTTTTATGGCTGGCGGGCATTATCGTTCCACGTTATTGCGATGTATTCGTAAATGTCATAATCAGTTCCACGTTTTCCACCGCGTTTATCCACCCTCCTCCCTTTTCCCATTGAATATATGAAGGGTTGCAAGAAAAATATTAGAATAAACGTTAATCAGCAGTTTCACGTACGCGTTTTAACGACAAAATGCTTTCGTCTCCATTCGCGATCATTTTGAGAGCTTAATCGTGCGTCCCAATGAGATCTCGCGAAATTTACATAACCGAGAGACATCCGAGATCGCGCGCGAGATCCGCCAGTAGTGTAGCACGGTTTTTAAGTGAACGCGTAAAGCCGACACGCGCGTTATTAGATAGCGTCGCGAGATGCATGTCGTGTATTACTTCGTGTTGCACACAGCGTAATACCGTAATCGCATTAAGCTTAATATTACGAAAATTTTGCATTTCGCTAAACGGTACTAATGCGCTATATGACGTAACAGAAGACTCGAAAGAAAGAAATAAAATAGTACACGCGTCCGTCGTTGCGAATAAATTATTATTTTCCGTTGCGTCATGTATACTATCAATTTAGCGACGCAATGGCTTTTGGTAACGTGTGTCCATGGTTGAATAGCCCATCTGTATTATTACATCGCAGTACAGCGGCCAATCAACTCAACTTTAAAATCAATAACCCCCAACGCATTGCAAATATTACTTTGTCCACCTGTCCCTTTGACAATCATGTGGGATATGGTATCGATAATGTTATAATAATTTGAAAGCATAAATGTAACGGAATGAAATGCAGACAAATTTTTAACGCTATTTAACAAAAGAATTAGTTTTCTTATCTGATCTCTTTGATGTGATTTTCCGCAAACTTTAACTAATCATTAGACGTTCCTGCCAATAACTCTTAATTAATTGTAATCAATATCATCAACTGTGTCATTGTACCTACTACCAGCTTTATGGACGCCTATTATGTAATTTTCTCGCGCATGGCACACGCGTGTCAGTTTAATATACGCTAATATCTAATTGTTCGCTAGACAGCATCAAAGCATTTTCGAACCGGGACGAAGGCGATCAAAATTGCGCAGCACAGAATAATTCCGTTATTCCGTTGCGAATTGAGGTCATAGGGACGAATAGGACGAGGATAAGGTCGGGAGAGAAAGCTACGCGGAGATAGAGAAAAAAAATGGGAGAGGGAAAGAAGAAAAAGTGACGGGAAAGGATCCCAGGACGAAGCTCTCGCAACCCTCGGGATGATAACCGATTCGCCCGGCCTGTCCCTCGCCCTTTCGCCCTACTTTTTCTCCCGCTAGCCCAGTGCCGCAGAATCCAGTCTTTCTTCCAACCCTTCTATCTCCTGAGCTATCCATCCCTGCGTCCTGAACCGCTCGGAAAGAATTAATCCTGGCCAACCCGACGACTATAGTTCCATCCATTGTGGATAATGTCGCACTCGCTTTTCTTCTTTGATGTGCTTGAATTTCGCTCTTTTACCGTGTAACCATCTCGATTTTATTTTAGGCTATGTTTTAACGAAACTATTTATGCGTAGGCAAAAACAAGGAAAAACATTTATTGCTAAATACTTGCAATTTCGTACGTCCTATTTATTCAATATATAAATCGCTATGCGGATATTTATATATTTCGCTCTTTTCGCGAAATCTTCTTGCTTCGAATAAGGTAGCTGTCTATTTTTTATCTACACGGATTTCGTCGAGGCGACCATGCTGTAGCAATATCTCGCGATCGCGACATTTCACGATTTAAGTTACCGGTCATAAATAGCAAAAGGGGTTACAACGGTGGTAGGGAGGGAAGCACGGGAAGGAAGGGAGGTTATCAGTAACCGAGCGGTAGGTAAGGCGCTCAACGTCGCTCCATAGCTCGGAGCATCGCTATCGCGTTGTCCAGCCCTGACCCTACCTTGCTCTAACTCTGCTCTCGCTCTAGCTCCCCATACTATAGCACGATCCACGAGATGCTCGCCACAGAACGTGCTCTCACGTAAATTATACGCGCATGCCTCATCCTACGTTTTCCGGTCGGGGAATATTCCGAAAATTCCACCTCGCTTGTATCAACGTTGCTGCGCGTCGATTTTGCGAATTTAAAAGAAGCGAATTCGAAGCTTTCGTGACTAGAATTTATAATTTTTTTTAGGACGTGCAGGAAAAAGTTCGTGTGGCATTGCAAAGTGATAGTAGCTGTACTATAGTAATTGTTAGATTGTTTAATTAATAATTTTGTATGTGTGTGTATATTCTTGCTATTTCAAAGACAGATTATGGACTCAAAGTTGAGATACTTATAATAATAACAACTTTAAAATATATTTTCAACCTTAAACAACCATGCATATTAATGAGCAAAATTATGCATATCATTATAAGATATATCGATGAGCGTTCAATAAGAACGGAAGGTGGGCTAATAAATTGCTGGTCCGAACGTTACATATACTAGCACTCGTAATCCTAAATCCCACCCATTACACCCTCTGAACGACCGCAACCTACCACCCTTCGGCCACTATTCTGACTTAAACTGTTTGAGTTGCGACTTTACCGGATTACTACAGAATCTGCCAAACCCCTTCTTCGTTCGAGGAGTTCCAACCCTAGGTGATTATTTCGAGGTCTCTGTACCTTCATGTCGTAATATTTAAGATAATGTTCACAAAATAGAAACGCACGTTCACAAAAATTACGTTGCAAATATTGCTAATAATTATTAAAAAATTTAATAAGTCAAATGTGTTACAATATTTGGTAGAGTAAAATTCATTTTTATATAAAAATTACAATCATACGTAAACTTCATCGTAGTAAACAATAGCAACTATTGATTTAAAAAATCGATGGAAGGGAAAAAAAATAAATTAAAAATTAACAGAAAAAATTATAATTTCGTTAATTACTAAAGTAAATATTGAAATTAATTAAATTAGTTGCATTCTCTTTAAGATATAATTGTATAATTTTTCAGATATCAAATAATTGTTGATATGAAATAAAGAGAGAAATTTATTCTAATAAAACTTGAATGAAGATTAGGATAAAAATTGCACTCAAGACTGGTAAGGACTAATAAAGTTTCCCAAAGTCGTTTGCGTCGTCAGCAAATTCAAGCGGAATCACGAAATAAGCAACTGTCGTAAAAAAAATGCGCGCGAACAGGTGCAAACTCCCATAAAAAAATTTCTGGAATAGCTATTCAAATTTCTTTCCAAGCTTCGCGATAAATGTGCTTCTGCACTCTGTACATATATATTGTTCTGACCAAATACACTCACCATCTGTACAAGTAACTAGTTTAGTGAAGAAGTTTCGTTTGTTTAGTGAAGAACTTTTGCTCTTAAGAGAATAGACATATTGAAAGACTTAGGTTCGAACAATTTGCCATTTTTGTATGTTTATTTCATTAAAACATAATAAAAATCATTTAAGGCTAGAAATCTAATAGACTCGACACATATCACGACATCGCGACTGTTCCTTCGTCCTCGCGGTTTTCTGAATACAGAGAGGGCAGAGATTTCATTCTTTCGATGAAATCTAATACCGATGCGTTCGACTCGCGCATGATACATTTATTGATCCTGTGGCATCAAACGTTTACGAGTTGCTCTTTGAGGGCGAAGATGAAAGCGCTGACGCTCGACAAGTGCACGCCGGCTTAAACGCTTCTCTATTTCTGCCCGCGCCTTTGATGCGCATTATCAGGCCTTCTTGTTTTATTCGGGCACCCGATATATCCGTGACCAGCCTTTCAGCCTTAACGGCACGCCGATACCACGAAGCCGCCCGTATTTTTAATCTGCCTCGGGACTGTTTGTTGGAGGCACATCGTTGTGTTACGCCTCACGAAATTCCAACAACAAGATTGGATAAATTAAATATCTTGTAGCAAGGGGCTTCAAACAAATTAATTTAATATTTCCACCAAAAAATTCTTTTCTACTATTAAAAAATTATTATTTATAAAAAAAATGGTATGACATATTTCACATGTTAATAACGTTAGCATTTTCAATTATAAGTATGATTGTTAATTTTTAAGATTTATAATAATAAATTTTAAGCTATAATATGATATATATAAATGAATGTGCGCGCAATATATGTGTATACACACACACACACACACAGAGCTAAATTTCCAAAGTGCAATTTACATAACTCCTAAACTGAGTGACTCCTATATTCATTAATTTATAAAGTTTCATGGATTCGAAAATTATTAAATTTATACAAGATGTAGATTTATAACATCTGATGTATTTTATGATCCCATTTGTATACATCAAGAAATTTTTGCAAAATTTTCACTTTCTCTCTCTCTCCCCCCCCCCCCCCCCCCCTCTCTCTCTTCCTTTTTTTCTATCACTAAAGTCTCGACTAAAGTCAAAATCCAGACTAAAAAAAAATAAATTCCTATAATATCTCCATGACCGATTTTCTCACAGACAGAAGATGATAAAAGAGGACTTAGTCTTTCTAAGTCCCACAGGGTGCTTTTTATCGAGTCATGCCTAAGATTTCGGGAGCGCTCGTAAACCTCACCCTCCGGGACATCGTTCCCTTCCGGAATGATTTGCGAAATAACCGTACGATGCTGAGCTCGTCCGTACCGTAATGCAGTTTCGTCGACACGCTGACTATGACATTGGTTATGATCGCGCGAACCGATGACCATAAATTGAGCACTGAAACGATTTAACCCTCGCGGAATCGTATTTAGAGTTAAGCGGCTTACAGGCTTTCTTCCGTTTTGATTTAACAATGAACAAATAGGTTAAGCTCTTCGTACTAG
Source organism: Trachymyrmex cornetzi (assembly GCF_001594075.2). Taxonomy (NCBI): domain Eukaryota; kingdom Metazoa; phylum Arthropoda; class Insecta; order Hymenoptera; family Formicidae; genus Trachymyrmex; species Trachymyrmex cornetzi. The sequence goes on from NW_017295653.1 coordinate 2,944,777, forward strand.
GCCGCGAAAAATTCTGCCAAGATGCGATAACCAACTGCAGTGTGTAGTAATAAAATTTTGAACTTATTTATCTTGTCACAATATACTGCCGGTTCAATATTTTTTGGACTCAACATGCAATGTTTTGGCCATCACAACAAATTATAAAGCAAATTACTTAATTAATCACTCTAATCATAGTAATATATAATTATTAACAAACACACGTGTACACGCATGCAGGTACATATCGTTTGTTGTCACACAACGATACTAGTCAGAAAATAAAATTTTTCAGAAAATAAATTTGAATGTTTTGAATTATTTAAATTTTGTAATATTAATCATCAATTGCTATTTTAATACAATAACTAATTGTAAAGGAATAAAAAAGAAATGAAAGTAAATTTTTTTTCTCTTCTTTATATTTATGTCCTTTTTTTGCAAATAACTTAAAAATTACAATTTTCTGACGGATACTAGCTATAAGTATACATTAATAATCTTTTTATAGAGCATTTTGATAATTGTCTGCAAATCATAAAAATTTTGCAAATCGTAACAATTCTTCCATTTTGCAAATTCTTATTGAAGAAGGATCAGCAGTGAATGCGATAATGAAGTCCTTTCAAATTGTATACACATCCATTCGTTAATCTCCGTTTCTTTTGTGCTTCTATTCTCTCTGAGAATTTTCTAGACGATCGCGCATTCTGAAGAAGCTCTCTCTCTCTCTCTCTCTCTCTCTCTCTCTCTCTCTCTCTCTCTCTCTCTCTCTCATCTCTCTCTCTCTCTCTCACTATTTCTCTCTTTCTCTTAAAGGAGTGGGGATGTAAAAGGACATAATCGCGCATCTAAGCCGTCCAAGCACGTAGAAATTCAATAGCGATCTAAACTCAATCGCCTCGGCCACGAGTTAGCACATTCATAGTAGTTTACCCTCCAACTCCGCCCGCCAATGCTATCCCCGCGAAAGGGCTGAATAGGACGTAAAGGCGGCTATTGTGAGGCACCATTCAATCGCCGACAACAGAAACACCATTAGGGGCAATGTACGGTGCTGCCAATTAAAATGTAGAGCGACAGCCGGAACGACCTTGTCTTCGCATTATTCGGCCGTTGAATGTCGATGGATCAAAACGTTAAATAAGCTGATAACACATATCACAAAAATATACTATAAAATACTATGCAAAAATCATTTAATAACTTTTATCTTTTTTTAAATTAGATTCAATTTTTTAATTACATTAAATTAAATTTCAACAGTTTGTATTTTAAAAGCTTATAGTTAAAATTTCCCAAATAACATGAAAACATTATTAAGAGTTTATCTATGAGATATAAATAATTAATGTAATTGCACAAGAAAACAGGGATTTGTAAAAGATAGTTGAATATTTTGTTTCAATTTTATTACTCTCTACCTTATCATGCATTTTAAATTCTTATTTTCGCGATAAAATCGTTCGAATCGAATTTCGTATCGATTTGTGAAATTATTATATCTTCCAAGTAGTTCGAGTTTCAATGAGTTCCGGATATGGACACAAAACGAAAATTACAATATGGACAATTGCGGCACGGTAGGACGCACCGACGCATAGCGAATCCGGTTGGCCGAGAGCGGTTAAATCACCGTCGTAAACCGCAATTCGTGTATTATGCCAACGCGATTCAACGGTCGAATGAGGTTGGAGGTCTCTTAGTGCGGATCTTGGGTGTACCGCATGTGCGCCGGCAAAGGATTAATTAACGAATCGTGTACCGTGCGCGGTCATGATGCGTGGCCGGACAACGTCTATATTCGTCGAGGCAGAAACCTCAATTCTCGTCGGACTCGTCTTACTAACGTGTCTCGACGTATAATAGTATTATTCCTTTCTTATTCGACGCTGTGTGTAACTCAATAATTTCCTCCAGGCACAGTTCCTTGCGAAAGTGATCGATATTTTGAGAGCCAAGAGTCATAACAATAACTCAGCTCTGCAATCTTCGCGCATGATTCATTAGGGCATAAGGCAGCCCAATTATTCTATAGTCCCTTCAATTTATCTTACTTCCTGACTGCGTCGTGTTAATTTCCTACGGCTTTAAAAGAAACTCTAACGTCATTAGTCGTAGTTACTCGCCATCAGATAAAGTTAGCGTGTACGTGTCATATGTCTGCTATTAACTACTAGTATTCTTCCGAACAGTTTTACAATTCTAAAGGATATAATCTTTGAGAGAATAGCGTTTAGATATAAATATAGATATTGCAACGCAGCAATATCTATACCTATCGATCAATCGAAGTTTAATGACTGTATTGAATCCTTATCTTGAAAAATAAAATAATACTAGTCATATAACAAAAATTCAATGACAATGTACAAAAATGTTATATGGATATAATATTTTCCGATTATTTTTTCAAAATACACATTAACAGGAAGTTTACTAAAATCTTGTAAAAAGATTTCCTGAGTATTTCCAAATTTTTTCCAGACATTTTTGTTCAAAATTCCAGGTAAGATTTTTTTAATGCAACTTTGAAATAAATTGGAGTGCAAGCAATATAAACGAATTAGATATTGTAAATTAATAAAAAATAGGTATTTCATGAGACTACATCTACCATTTTCTACAACTAAAGTTGTAAAATATATATGCTATATATATCCTATAGGATAATCTATAAAAGAAGTAGCTATGTTAGATGTAGGCAGTTGAGAGCAAACGCAGTTAGATTAAGCATATATATATTTCATACCTCAATAATTAAATTATAACATTTATTATTAAAATGAACTGTAAAAGAAGACTATTACATGTAGTATTCTGTTCTGCTGGGTCTCGCTGTCATATATATCCTGATTTTCTTTATAAAAATTCTCAAGCACATATGAATATATGCGAATGTATCATTACGAATCTATGTATAAAAAGTCACTACAATATATTAGTTTCCGCGTAAAAATGACACTACACGTTTAAATGTTTAAATTTATTTTTGACGGTATAATGTGCTATTTTTACACAGAAAATTAATTATATACATATATTGTAGCCACTTTTAACACACATGGATTTAATCAATTGTCAACATTTTGCATTATCAAAAAAAAAAGATAAAAACAATGTTTTCAGAAAAAGACATAATATAAATTTAAAAGTAAAAAAAAAGTTCCAAAAATTTTTCTTTGAGTACCGATAAAATTCCATGAAAATTCCTCATTTTCGATAGTAAAAAAAAATCTAAAAACTCCAGATTTTCTTCATGTGTTTTCAGGTAGGAAACAGTCTGGTCAAGCATTAAGAATAATTTATCGAAATTGCATTTGTCGTAATTTGTCGAAATCTCAAGAGAAACGTGAGGATCTCCGACCGGAATAATTTTCCGAATTGCAATCAAGGCTAGTAGGCAAGAGTTATAAAGAGTTAAAATAGGCACCTATTTTAGAACAGCGCGGAAAGTGCAATCACAAGAGCGTTAATTAATAACGCCAATACGCTTATGTTAATATCAAATATGTACGCAAGTAAAAATATTCCCGTGCACAAATGCAATCTGAAATATGATCGCGAAAAGGTTAGAGAGACAAAGATCGGGAGATTAAAAAAGAGAGGAAATAGTCGAGAGAAAAAAATGTGCTAGATTGAGCACATGCAAAACGTGCGTTGTATACCACAGTTGCGCGAAAATATTCGCACGTACGGATGTATACGTGTGTGCAGAGTGGCGATAAAGTAATCTACTGTCGTTATTGTTTGACTTCTACCTCGCTCTGTTCTCTCAAGTCCAGACCACTTCCGGGCTACATCGTTAATAATTACCACGAGATTCACGTAACCGCGGAATGTACGCCGCAACCGTTCCCTTCTAGCGTGGCGTTGTTAATTCCATTATTTATTTCATAATTCGCAGCGAGACGGATTTTTAAACACCTGATAAGAGATAACTTGAGCAAGCGCATAATTAAAATGTCTCAATGTCACTGACGATCGAATTGTTTTGTTTTATATTAAATTAAGCGATAGACATTCAGGCAAAAGTAAAGAATAAAATTTGAATTTAATTAACATGATATATGCGCATAATTGATATTATATTTTCCTGTATTATTATATATGTATTTTATATTTAAGATATTGACCTTTTGAAGAAAATAAGTAATAATAAAAACGGTTTGCTGAAAAATTCTAATTCAAAGTTCAATATCTATTTCTTCAAAAATAATATTTAGTTGAACATCCTATATAAGTAGCAAAGTATCGTTAATATAACATCTATTGCGAGTTAATAATATCACCAAAATCATGTCATAAAAAAATATTAAAAACGTTAGCCGAAAACAAAGTCAGACTAATGATACTTGTGTCGACAAAATTATGACATAACAATGATGAGAAATATACTTAATCTTACATAATACAAACAAAGATATAACTTATTCTTTTGTGGAAAAACATCTACCGTATAATGAATAAATAATTAATCGCCCACCTTTTTTTGCTATCCTTTTTCCCCTTTTCAGTATTTTGTAAATTATACGATAAAATTTTGTCTATTCAAAGAACTTCTACTTAATGGTAATACTCTATAACTAATAAACTTATACCAAAAATAAATATGTCACATAAATAATCTATTGAGTTACTTTAACAAAAAAATAATATTCCATAACCCCCTCCTTTCCTTTCATATAAATCAGATATATCATTATTTAGTCCACTGACGTCAAATAACGAAAGATGATCTTAAATTGTCGTTATAATGACTATATCTTTCTACTTGGAACGTATAGTAAGCAAATACTCGTACTAAACATATGGTTAGAATATGAGAAACACGTCGCTCTTCTTTCTTTTCTCTCTTATTCGCATATAGATACCACCCCTAAGAGTTATTTGCGAGTACAAGATGTTCAGAAGCGGATACGTAGATGTTCTTGTATATGTGTCGAAGAGATGAAAGTGGTCGGTTTGAGTGGATCGACGAGTCACCTACTTTTACATCCCTTCTGTTTATTGGCGGTAGGAGGGGTAGCGGCCATTTGTACGTCATATCCTGAGAATCACGAGGACTGCTTCTGCCCTTCGGATTTAAAAGCATTCTGATGTAAACAACCGTATCTTCGCAGCGTCGACTACCTAATTCTTTTTTATCGACAAGACATTTATTCTTTCTATTCTTCTTTTTATTATAAATCTGCACACATTCGCGCTTCTTTCACTCTCGGAAGATCAAATCAACTCGCGAGAGCTATACGTATGACACGTAACACATTTTATAACGTTATTTGACATTGCAAAAATTTGCAATTTTTCTGAAAATGTCCACTGGCTCGATAAAAACATAAGCGTATATAAATTTGTCTAAACCACTTTTTTTATCCTAGATTCCACAATGATTTCATATTTTTGCATTTTATCACGCTTTTGTACGAGTTTTTTTCAAGTATTTTCTATACAAGATCTCGTCCGTTGCTTTTAATTGTCTTCATCTTTTTCTCCTCCGTGCTTCATCTTTTCACGAAGCAGAGCAACCACCAAATCCGCTTACTCTCTTTGCCATTCGCGGAACGAGCAAACCGGGCTTTTCTCGAAAGACGAAGTCCGGCGTCGCCGGACGATATAAAGAGCGTATCGTCATAGTCGTCAGGCCGGAAACTTTGGCATTTTGCTTTATATCTTGGAGGAGGAAAAGGCTTCTACATCGTTTCCAAGAAAAGACGGAGAGTAATCAAGCTCTGTCCCCGAAGGGCGCATCGCTGTGGGGAGCTCAACGGAAAAATGACCCTCAGCGTCCTAAAGCGTCAAACTTTAAAGGGGCGCAGTTTAGGACTCTGTTCGCGTAATAACGCCTCGTTCCGTTATCGCCGCTTTAAATCCAAAATCTCTTCCACTCATTGGTATTTGTCAATGAAGGATACTTGCGCGATAAAAAAATGATGTGAAGAGATGTTCTCTACCTCAAAAGCACATTCGTGCACTTGTCACTCGTTGCACTTCAATTAGTTCCAATCAGTTAGTACGATACTAATTTAATACTAGGTATACGAGATATTAATTTTTCGCGGACCAAGTTATTTTTACCATCGAAAGAAGTATCGACAAAAAGAACGCTCATTCGTAAATATGAACGGTGACGGAATATTGATACTCCGGAAATATCGATAATTGGTTGGAAAACGCCGTCGTGCCTGTGATCGCTGCTTGCGAAGTATTTCAGGTTTTTTTTCCATGTATTTTGGCGAAAAATAGGATCTCGCATTTTTATATTGGAAAATATTGATTTTTCGTTAGGGCAACGTCATAGCAACATAATAACTACGCTCTGAGAATATCTATGATTCGCTCGAAAATATTTATCTTTCTTATTCGCGAGTCTGACAAGTTGCAGATCCACGCTCGCGATATTAAAAAGATATTAAATGTCTCAGACGGGATTGTAAAATCGTGCCACACACATTCTGAAGTAGAGATTGTATTTCAGATAACGGTGAATTTTACAACGCAATGCGATATATGGGTCAGCGAAAAGGGAGGGTGTAAAAGTTCGTAGAGATAAGGTGGACGGATTCGTGTGACGATTATCTCGCGTGACAATGCGTCCGCAATTTCCGTCTATGCGGCAGGAAGTTTTAGGAACTCTATTTAAATGCCTCGCAATGATCGAATAAGTAAACGTAACATCTAACAGAGGTATCGACGTGCAATTTACAATATATAAATCTTCATAATATATGTAATATAATACAACAACAATGGGATTAAACTAAATTTAATCATTTCCAATCGTAACGTAAATATAATTTTAGCCATTAATTGTTTCTTGATAAATTATAAAGAAATGTGTGGAAGTAAAGGAGTACGAATTCTTAATTGAAAATCTATTACTTCTTTTAATTCTATCTGCAATCATAGTACTTATGACCCCTTCATTTTTACAGCCAAATTGATTCTAAAAGCGCAGTAATAAAAAGCTCCGATGATTATAAGAAGGAAAAAAAGGAGACAAATAGGAAAGTAAAGAGGAAATAATGAACATATTTACCTATTAACAGACGTATGTAATCGATATTGGATGATCATAAAGCGACAGTTGAAAACTAGAAACGGCGGAAGAATCAATGCGGATAGTAATCGAGACGAAGAGGTGGCGGAGAAGGAAAGAGACGGAGCGAGAGGCAAGTCCTGCTGGACGGCTGCCACAAGGCGCTCCGAAAGTAACGATCTCGTTATCGTTCCGCCTCGAGAAGTGAAGGACTTAAGATAATAAGTTTGTATGGGAGGGTGGAGAGTCCTTAATAAGAAACCGGAGCGCTTTCGCGCGCGAGAGGGAAATAGCGCTCGCTTACCTTGCCTCTCTCTCCGCCGTCATCCGCGTCAGACCACTCAACTTATTAATTCCATTAATATTTCTTTCATGCGATTTGACGCACCGACGCGGCGAGATTATTAAAAGCGCGCGAAGAAGCCGTAATACTCTTGGAAACTTTGTCTCTATTACCACGCGGTACTTGTTTAAAAAAATTAACCAATTCTTCCGAGTACATCGTTCGGAATGCCACGCGCAGTCAAGTAAGATTTATTCTTTTCCATTTCGCAATTTCATCGTTCTCAGCATCATTGTTGAGTGGAAAACTGGATAAATATTCTTTTATTGGAAATTTAATTTCAATCATCTAATTTGTATGATTTTAATCATTGAATATTCTTTGCGATATTATTTTTTTCTGATTTTCATTTAGCCATTTTTTAATTGCCAAATAATAAATTAATTTACATAATATAATCATTTAATATACTCGCGATAGATAAAAAAAGATATATATTTTCAGTAAAATGAAAATAATATAAAATATGAGATAAATTAATTATGTCTATCCCTATAAAGAAAAATAATATGATAATTACTTTCAAAAATCCAATAACTCCGATCCATAAATAAACTACGTAAATTATTAAATCTAACAGATTCGAATGATATGAAGTAAAAATTAAATTCACTCAATAAAGTGAAATATTTTTCAGGTTTGACGTAAATGAAAATCAATACAAACCAAAATTTGATCGGCTCACTTTCAATAATTGCATCGAATGAGTTATTTAAAGTGACGGAAATATATAACAACTATAATATGTTTGCAAAAACAATTATTTGTATTAAATATAAAAAAGTAGGATTTTTCTCTATTTTTAATATTATTGATAATTCGGAGTAAATAAGTCCAAATAAAACTATAAATGACATTCATTCCCACAATATTTTAAAACATGAAATTAAACAACGTTGATTTTTAAATAATAAAATAAAGCTTTATATGTGTCTCATTAACCTCGTACGTTTCAAAAAGTCAATAGCTGACCGCATTAAACTTCATTTCGTAGCTGACAACTGATGATGAATCTGAACGGAAACTGGTTCGTCAATGTCGTCGCTTACAAAAGTGAACCGTGCAAATTTGCTTCGAGTATCGTAGGCGTATTTGCGAGGGATATAAGACAGACGTCATCTACCTATACAGATAAAACAAAGCTGAGAAAGATTTTGAAAATAATAGTAGACCTAAACGGGCGAATTGTACGAGACGAAGTTGTCTGCTGTCATCTCAGTGAAACATTTCGGTCACTGCACATTGTTGCGAGGAGTGCATGAGCGAGAAGAACCAGGATAGAGATAGATAGATAGATAGATAGACGGAGAGAGAGAGAGAGAGAGAGAGAGAGAAGGGGTTAAAGGAAGAGATGGGAGGGATAGCAAGGGAGTAACGGAGAAAGAAAGAGAGAGAAAGGGGGTGGGAGAGAGAGAGAGAGAGAGAGAGAGAGAGAGAGAGAGAGAAAGGGAGAGAGAGGGGGGGAGAGGGAGAGAGAGGGAGAAAATATCCGACACCCCGGTTGGTTGGTCCGCCTCTGTCCGACGGATGACGTCCACGATCAAGCTCCACCCACACACATGCCCCCAGCCAACGCACACACACCCACACATACACACATACACACACACACACACACACACATACTCACACACGCGTGCGTACTTACACCTACGCACTCGTGCACACATACACACGCATGCACACGGTTTTGTGCTATCCGACGCGTACATATCGGAGCCGACACTCGCGCGACACACATGCACACGCACACGCACACGCGCACGCATTCGCGGTACTCGTAAGCTCGCGAGACCCTTCGGGATTCTCGGGATGGAGAAGCTTGCTTGGTTCGCGAGAACAGGGTTGCACGCACTGTACCTTCTCGGGGGTGATGAGCGGCGTGATGTACGTGGTGACCGCCGTCGTGTACACCTTAGGATGACCACTGGGAAGATGAAAAAACTTGCAGGGTCACTCAGTACCACTGGTGGAGTACCGAGTGCCGTGCGCGGTCGGCGCGTTGCTCTTCCTCGGCGCGGGAGAGAAACGAGTGTCTCGATCGGAGCCGATCTGATCGACCGGCTACGAACGGCGGATACGCGGGTTGTTCAGGATTGTTGAGCACTCACGCGCGTGTACCTGTTGTTTCGTGCGAGTTGTTTGATGCGTAACACGAATACGACAAATTCACCACACTTCCGTGGATCTTGCTGTATTCACTAAACGTCAAGGTGTACCTTGAAGGATTCGCCGTGCGAGTTTCACAATTCGTTTACCACAACGGACTAAGGTGCTTTCGAGAGATGTAGATCATCGATCCTGGATTATCGTTCTGGATTTGTTTCAGAGAATTCTCTCGACGGTTCTTTCACAACTTTTCTCACACCGGATTTAGACGTAACTGCTGGATTCGCGCTGCGATCGTACACTTTTCGCGATGAGGAAGACACTTGAAATGATCCTCGGGCCTTCAGCGGGCAACGTTACCACGGTCGCGAAGGTGACGGGACCACGGTTGTGTTTGCTGAGAGTGTTAATCGGTTTCGCGGGTACACTTTTCCTCTTTCGACTAGAGTTATCCTGGGTCGGCGCGCCTCTGTCTAGTTGAAGTGGAACCGGTAACGTCGTATATCCTCCGCTGTTACCACCGTCACGGGGAAGATATACGAGCGAGACAGATGAGGAATACTCAGGACAGACAGAGAGAAAGAGAGAGACAGACAGAGAGAGAGAGAGAGAGAGAGAGAGAGAGGGAAAGAGATCGACTTGCGAGCACACAGGCAGGTGGTCGTCGTCGCGCTCTTCCGTCACCGCACGTCGGGTTTCAATGCTGCACGCTGTGACGCCGAGAACAGAATGGGGCGATCGTAGAGGCCCGGGCAGTGAAGCCGTAGCGAGGGGAGGTGGAGAGGAGCCGCGCGGGTGGTGACGGCAGAGTGGGGTGCCGGATAGAGGGGCGAGTGGGTATTCCGGGAAGGGGCCCCTTCATCCCGCTCTTTCGTCGTTCGCGTCCTCCGCCCTCGAGCGAGCGCTACCCCTCCGAGGCGCGCAGGCGCCCCCGGGGCGCTGCCACCGGCTCGAGGGGAAGTACGTTTCCAAAGGAAGACGAAGGGAGAGCTATCCTAAAGAGAAGGAGGGTGGAAGAGCGCGATAGAGGGAGAGAGAGAGAGGAGAGGGGAACGCTCTTCTCCTTCTCGCTCGCTTCCTTCCTTCCTTCACCAGCAGCACACCCCAGCATCGACCGACCGACGCACGCTGCTCCGAGCCGCTTTCGTATCCTCTCCTCCCGTGGCGTTCGTTTCCCTCTTCGACCCGCAAAACCTTCTCGCCATGCCGACCCAACGGGAATACTTAATGCCAGGAGAGAGGCTGACTGCTTGACTGCCTACGCCAAGCCACGCTCGCTTGACGGCGGGATGGCAGCGAGGGAGATCAGCACACGGAAGTGAAGAGGCTCGCGCGAGCCGCCAGATGTTGCTTGCGAACCTTGCGGCTACTTGTTACGCGTCCGCGAGTTACTCTCAGCTGATGACAGGATCACGATAGAATTGCCAAGTTGTTGAACAGATAGCACACAGCGCGCGCTGAGAAGTTTTTATTCCTCTACATCATGTCAAATTCCATAATTCATTCCTATCTTCTCACTTGATACATTATTATGTATCGTATATTGATTTCCGTCAAATGACTGTGTGACCATATGTACATATTTAATTTGAAACAAGTTAGAGCACAGTCAGATATTACAGGTATATACGTATAAACTTTAATATAGATCGAGTGCTACTCTTATTGAACTATTTAAAGCAAAACGAGCTGACGGCCGCAATGAAGGTCCGTTCTGTCTATATTCTATCGACAGCTGCCAAGATAACGCAACAGCGATGACCCGCTGCGCAAGTAGTTCGAACCCTCGCTCAGACCAGAACCGGAGTCCGGCCAATATTGACCACTACTACTGCCGTCGCGTCGGATCCCGAAGCCAACTGTTTCCTCGGCCCTGCTGCCAGTACTGCCTGGCTGGCCGGAAGCCAGGGCCTCTCCGTCACTCGTCTAGCGTCTCGGTGTGAACGTATCCTACGCTTAACGCGGAAGGAAGGGACTAACCTAACCTAGAAAGATTTCATTGAGCCGCAACGTGACTTGGCTGGCCGCCAATACTATGGACTGTCTACGCGGACTGTCGCAATGACCGCCACTCGCGAGAATCTGCCATAAGAATCGTCGTTTTTGGGAAATATCCTCACCCTAGAATGTGCCGTCAAAACTCCTTGGATAAGGTTCGAATGGTTCCTCGGTTATCGAAGGGGATAGGCGACCATTTGGGGGCCGCCGTAAGATCCTCCGGGTCAAGTTTCCACGAAAGTATATATTCCGATATCGATATTACGATTTTCCTTTATCACTCAGGAAGATAAGAAATTTGCTTTGTTTGCCCGCTATTCGGTCTACGAGTTAGGAATGCTGCCGATTGTTATCGATAACGCTAGCACCGGAGTACAGGATTCCTAATACTCAAAATGATGGCGCTTGCGGGAGACGAGCCGTAGGGGAAGGCGTACGTTGCTTGCTCGCGTACATTTGGCTTGTGTCCAAAGCGAGACGCTGAATGAACTTGGCGGGAAAACCGCATTGGCGCGTGTTTCCTTCTGTCGTACGACAGACGCGACTACAATGGCTGGCAATATCCTTGCACCGGCTGCGTAGAGACGTCTCTATGTCGGAAGATAACACTGACGATAACCTCGGAATTTATCGACCTTCTTACGATAGCAAATAAATTTGTATTGTCCCGGTCTTTCATGTAACAAGTTCTGTTGAATAATTTTATGTGTTATAATATAACTGAATTTCGACAATTTGATATTGCAACTGCATCACAAATATGCAAAAATGTTAATTACGTGTCGATCATTATTAACTACAATTACTCGCATCTCTGCTTTTTTCCACATATATATATAAAGAGCCAAGCATGTTCAACTTTAGCTCCGAAACCAAAACGCAAAACCGTCGACGCAAAAAATTCAATATGGGTAAATTTTCGGGGACTGTAAAGTGTTGATATGCGTCGCTCAGATTTGTCATCTAGACAGACATGTGTCATCAAGAGAATATTTTAAATTTTAATAAAATATTGACAAATATTGTCTGTGTGGTCGAATGTTGAGGACGCATAGAATCCAGGTTCGAATCCCAGCTAAGGCAATATTTTTTGAAATATTATAAATTATTTCCCGGTTTAAGATTCTTATTAACATTAGATTATTAATTAATAGTCTTATGAACATGCTTATTAGCGTCAAAAATTATTGAATTATTTATCAATTTAATATATAAGTGATAACTATACTCTAGTTCTGCTGATGATTGCGTTTCAAGATCGAAAAAAATATCGGCGCGCGCGATTTGCAGAATCGGTTATGTATATGCACAGAAATATTTAAGCACTAAGATCTGCTTTGATCGAATTCTTTGATAGAGAGGATTTCTCTCTTATTTAATTAAATTTATTCTCACATAGATCCAAATCGTATCATAACTGTTTAATAAAACGCAAATCGATACAAGCGCATTGATTTGAGGCAAATTTCTAAGTCAGATTTAACTGTTGAAATGGTGAATACGAGAAGCCCGACATAAAGAATAACAAATTAATTTCGAAATTTGAGACTAGAATGGCGAGCCAACAAACGTCCACATTAATCGTTTTCCATTCCGCATTTGAAATCATTTTGGCTTCCATTATCATATCTTCGCGGTTACGTATTTATGATGTAATAACAGCGCGTTACCGCGGAAACGGTTAGCGGCCGAATGACGGATTATTCACTGGCCTCGAGAAATTTGGCCGCTCAATGCGATCCCGTAACCACTTCGACGGTCCCACAATAATCATTACTCTAGAGGCTGTCGACTGCCAAGGATGACATGTAATCATGATATTGGCACGTAACTGAGTTATCGCGCCGCACGGGAGGATCCGCCCTTTCCTCCAGGGGTGTCCTTCTGGTCAATGTATATTCCGTTTGGTGACCAAATCGACGAGATGTTAACGCAATCGGATCATACACGTTGCGTAAATCGTGAAACGCTTCTCCACTCTTACGATGACGAGAAGTAGAGAACTGATTGAAACACTTAATTTAAAAATAGCAAAAACATCAAAAACAACTAAAGTGAATGTTTTTAAATAAAATACTAATTTTGTTTTGCTCTGTGTCTTAGCAATATCAGCCAACTTCAAATTCTACATGATATATTCGATATTTAAAGATGTGTCCTAATACTTATTTTCAAAATACTTGGAATTTAATACAAATTTTATTGACTGTTCTATTATTACATTTGAGTATCTAATTGTAAGTAAAATTTGAACACAATTCTATTATTTGTTTGAAAGTTACTTAATTTTTCGCTTGTCTCGATTATTAAAAAATGTAAAATTGCGTTTTAAATACTTACACATTTGTAAATTTAATGAGGAAGTAATATTAAGAATTAAATGTAATTTTATATACATACTAATAAAACGATAATAAATATTTATGCAAAAGTTTACTTGGAACCACTTACTTGTTAAAATTTAAAGTTATTGACTTTAAATTGCAGCAAATATAGGTACTCGATTTGCTGCATAAAACCGTTATAAGCCAAATTATTTATTGGTTTGTTTTTTGCAATTCGTCTCAAGGCACGGACTAATATCAAAAATTTTTTAATTTTATTGGCTGATATTAGCTACTTTTGACTGATTATTTAACTGATTTAACTTTCGAGCTAATATTGTAGATGAAACATCCTTAATAACTTTCAGAATGTATTAAATTTCACGATAAATATTAATTTAATAATAATTTAGGCTAATAATAAAAACAATCCAAATACTGTAAAATTATAAAAATAAAAATCGTCCAAAATATTCTCAAAATATAAAATATATATCTAGATTATTAATTGTATTATGTGAAAATATAGTCTTTATGTTTCTATTTTAAATAATTCGACTCACGCTAAATTTGCCGAATTTTCACAATATTCAAGATCGCAACAGTGGAACTGGGTGAATGAAAAAGTATCATTAACTCGGTCGCGGGATCGATGGGCGGATTCGTACTCCTGGAAACCTCGATACCCGAAGAAAGAGAGCACCGATGCAGTTTTCGATCCCTTTTAACTCGCCTTCCGCAATCGGCATTTGTTTCGGTGACATTACAAGGGCAACGTGTTTTCGTCGTCGAGCGGCAACCGAGTTTCAGGAGGCCCGCATCGCATGCAAGATGCACACGCGCGGGGAAAGGGAATCGGGAAAAGGGAGAAAGAGACCGTTCGATCGCATCGTTCGACCGCAGTGGAAACTCTTCCACGACCCAATTCGCCCTTTCCCGCATGACGGTGTCGGGATTTTTGGTCGCGATTCCCACAAGCTCGATACTTATCTCCCGCAATATGGCTGATCATCCCGGATGACCCGCCTCGCCTGTCTACCTCGAAACCGCTTCCTGATATTCTTCCGATTTGTTCACCGTCTCCCGTCTTACTCTCCGCAACCCGACCGAAGAACGAGAAGCTTGAAACTTTTTCTAAAATATTAGACACTTGACGTGTGCTCGGAGGACTCCTCTCCCCTCCATTCTCATCTATGCCTGATCCTAGGTCTATCTTTCTTTTCGTTCAATACTCATTCACTCCAAACTCAGTTGTTCGCAATTCGTTTGAAGAGTTCTCCGAGGTCGGACGTTGGAAGAGAGGAAGGAGGAAGAAAGTAAACGAGAGAGAAGAAATGCGAGCAGGTCGGATCAAGAAAGCCAGGGGTGGATGGGCAAATAGCTCGAATCACGCGAGCCGTTGCCTCGTAATTAATAGGGCGCACGAAAACGAGCTATTGCGCCATCAGCGACCCTCAAGATCCTCCCAGCAGCTACACATCACCGAGAAGAGCTGTCCGCCGTGGAGAGTCTTAGAGTCTCGAGAGATAAGCCTTAATCGATATTGACAGTATTTTACGCGTCCGTCTTTTTTTTAAGGCATTGATAAGGCCGACGGATATAAACTTGCCAATTCATGAAATAGTAGATAATGGCAATCATTTCACAATCAAAGTAGATTTAAACTGGAAATGAATAATCTAAGGCGATCTGATTGATGAAAAGCAAAGATGGTGAAATACACCGTAGAAAGTGAACAATAAAGAGAGAAAGAAAGAGAATAAGAAAAATAATCAAATATTTTACTATACTTAAAAATATATGTTCAGCCTCGTGAACGTAAAAATGTTGCGTCTATATACGTATATATATTATAATTTTATGCATATATATATAAAATATATGTACATGTACGTTATGTTTGTATAAGCATAAAAGAACTTGATTTAGATAAACTTTATTTTTTCAAGAAAAGATAAACAATACACACAATTAACAGAATATATTAGATAATTTATGATCAATATAACTATATATTCTTAACTTAAAAAGTATTAAAAATCATTTCTTCCATATTATTTGCAATATTTATACAGAAAGTTTTCTGTACACTTAATCCGAAACTGCTGGTAGATATCATTCTAACTGTAACTTTAATGTGTAAAATTCATTTAATTGCAACATTACTTCAATTACATCGTTTTCAAAATGTCTCTCTCTGAAAGTTTATTAATTTTTATAATAGTAATAACATATTTTCGAATATAAACGTTAGCTATCCTCAAATACAATACCATACCATAGCGACTTAACGATGTAGCATTAGGTATATGAAGATTTTATATCCTATATATACAAAATTCACTGCGAGAATCGCTCTCCGTCAGAATTTTATTCGCTCGTCTTTTCGTGCAAAAATTTATATCCAGTCGTGAAGACGTCTCGCACTTTTTAAGCATTTATCTCATTCATTTCATGAGGATGGCGAGAAAGTAAGAACAAGGGCGAGAGGGAAAGGGACACGAGAAGAGTTTTAGGGGGGTGTTTGAAGTAAATCAAAGGAAGAAAATGAATTTTTATCGAGGACGGAAGGCCCTGAATTCGTCTCGGAAAGCAATGCCAGCTCCTTGCTCGACCGTAAGAATCAAGTAAAATCTACGAAAAAATCGGCGAGAAACTGCGGCGAAACGATACGGTGCTCCATACCGTTTTACTCTCGTCTTCGAAAAAGTACTTCAAGAAAAATTCACCAGCGCGATAAATTTACGGGATCTTTCTCCCTTTTCCCGGAACGCTCTTATTTTTCTCTTCCCGGTGGCCGGTTCTTCACCGGGTGATTAATGGCATTAATAAGAGAGAGTTACCATCGTCATACCGATTGCCAAGATACAAGACTTCTTATCGATGATAACTCAGCTTAATAGTTTCAACGAATAATAGTATTTGGGGACAGTATAAAGCAATAATTTAACATAAAATTAACAACTCTTTCCTAATTTATAAAAGATAATAAATATTAAGATTCGTAAACTAAATTTTTACATGGTTCATACTGTAAATATATAATAATCGTCTAGTTGCTATACTGCAATTCTCTTTCGTCTACAAATTCACCTATAACTCTAATAACAATTCAATAATTTAACACATTCATTAAAAGGATGTATAATTTAACAATTTTCCATAATTTACGTAATATAAAACATATTTATCTAACGAATATACTTTTTCTTATAAAATAATAAGATATTTTTATAAATGAAAACAAAGAGAGGGCTAATGAGAGTTTTTAATCGCGGTAATTCGTGCGATAAAGAAATTTATTGCATATTACGATAAGTCAGACGTTCCGTCATACTTGCATTAGACATCACGTTCTTAATTTTAAATATGGACATCTTGCGGAATTTTCTTAATTTTTAATTAATTGTTCATGGCCGTACAGAATTCATCTTTGATTGTTGCCACTACACGGAGAAAATTTTATATTTAAAATTACTATAATGTGGTAGTAGCTGCGGTCTTTATGTAAATTATAAGTTTAAATGCTATAGTTTTTTTTTTTAAAACAATAATATAACGTAATTTTTACACTTTTTCATAGTAGCAACCTACCTAGCAAATTTTGTTTGCGTACCATAGTAAAAATTAACTGTTTTCATGTTAGAATATGGCTTAACAAAATAATTACTTTACTTATGTGATAAAAATTAGTATTACCATAATAAAAGTTAAGTCGGAATCATATTGTGAGAGTCCATCGAAAATACAAGACATAGTAAAATGTAATTTAAAATTGTATTAAAACTTAATATAAAATTTTCTCCGTGTAGACTTACCAATCTTGTGTCACGAATTAGTGGAGATGGAATGAGTGGTCACTCTCTCGTTTAGCCATAGAAGTTACTCTATATTGTACGGTTCAGATATATTGAAGATGGCTCGAAAGGAAGCCGAAACGTCTGATTTATCGTAAATTTCTTTATTGCACGAATTACCGCGATTAAAAACTCTCATTAGCCTTCTCTTTGTTTTTATTTATGACATTCTCGAGAGTTATTGTTATCAATTTTATAACTTCATCCTTTCAAAGAGATGGTTTATCTGTTTCTTTATATCTCCCTGAAATTGTTTACAATAATTACTCTAAACTTTATGTTCTCGCTTTGTATTACGTACGTGGTTGGTGAAACCACACACTATTCATAGAGAAGTAGCAAATGATTGTAGTTGGCAAACATGTGATTAGTAGAACGCGTCGGATGCATCTACGTGGCGTAGAGTTTCGCGTTTGCTTAAAGACAGGAGAGAAGGAAGAGGTGTCGCTAGTAACTCTGCGGAAATGTACACGCAGGTGTGTGCCCATAGTATCTCGGGGTTCCGTGAAGCTCGGTCGTTAATGACTCTCGGTCGTTAGATTGGTTTGCGCGTAATATGCCCGCCAACGCGACGCTATATGCTCGATTAATCCACAACATCGTTTATCCGCGTGATATTAAGACCACGTCCATGAAAGAGAATTTTCCGAGAATACACGAGAATGATTATTAATATTTATCTATGTAAGCTTTTTCGTATTTTGTTATACTGTTTATGAAAAATTTATGTTTATTCTTTATTAAAGATTATCTTTATTTTAATTAATCTTGTACAGATAGAGAGAGAGAGAGAGAGAGAGAGAGAGAGAGAAAGATCCAATAAAATCAATTTAAAACTATTTAAGAAAAATTTATTTTATTGTAATATAAAAAAATAATCAGACATTTGTATACAATTATGTGAAAAATATCATAGACTATTTATTAGTTCAGAATCATTTCTATGTCATTAAAAATGAAAAACACCGTTTAAATTTTATTTTGGTTAAATCAAACACCGAAATAAGCTAGTGAGATTAAACGTTGCTACATTGTACAATTATGAATATAGGTATATGTTATAAATAATTTAAATAGATTTTCGCCATTAATCTGTAATGCGATTAAAATAATTTAACAGCCTTTATATACTTTAAAGATGGTTTTAAAAAAGAGAAGTGTAATTTTTGTATCAGTAATGAGAGAGGTAATTTTAAAAATAGAAGAAAAAAATTCGGATTGTAGATATTAGAAGATATTTTATTTACCAAGATAGACGTAATTTGATTTATGTCATTTGCCAAGCTACACGTTTGACGAATTAAATAAAAATTGCATATTACAAAAATATTACACTCCCGCAAATATTTTTGCAAGGAAGCAGGATTCCCTCTATCCGTATAAACCTTTAAGAAGTGGATATTGCTCGTTTCGCACCTCTTATGACGTTGATCGTAAGAGGATTAGACTTGGATTTACGATTCTTTCGGCAAAAACGACAGAGGTACAAAATAGCGTAATCTTGGAACATTGTGAAACGTTGTCGCCTTGGTACGAACTGCAGTCTTTGTCATCTGAATCCACTTTATGCACACATATTTGCATTTAACCAACCAACCAATTTTTTTAATAAACTGCACACGATTGAAGTGACTAGTCTTTAAACACATATAAAGTTGTTTTATATCACCTCGCATTCTGATAATAAATTATTTGACATTAACAGAATATATTATTTTTATATTGTATTCTTAAAATGACATTATATCCACCTATTCTGCAATATATAGATACCTTGTAAAATACATATAAGTATTCATAGTTGGATCTTGTATTTAAGACCGTCTTAAAGTGATATCTTAAGATGTTAATACGGCCCTCTGATTGGCTCGTGACATCTTAAGATTGTACTTAAGGTGGTCGTGAATATAAGAAACGACTATGAATACCGGCCATAGAATTGCTATCCGTCCTCTTTTTTAGGGCGCCCGGGGACAACCGAGGGAGGAGGTTTCCAAACACGTCCGGGATAATTATGAGCGTCCGGGGTTTTAGGGAATCTTCTCAATTTTTTACTTTGATTCCTCTCCCGCGTTAGTCTGTATTAATCCTGATTTACAATGTGCGTGTAGTAATTCTCGAACTTAAGAAATTTACCAATCACAGTTAAATGTGAGGAGAATAATCGACTATATACGATTAGCCAATTTCTTACATTAAATTAGTATCACTAATGAACAATTAGATATGAAATAATTATTCGTTTATGGTTCCGATCCATTTTTCTAATTTACACGCATTTTTATATCCGAGATTTCCGGGGTTTTTAGCCTATAAGTTCTAATTTGGAAAATTTTGATATGGCAACCCTAAATATATAGAATTTGTTTTAAATGATATGTATCATAATACGTTAGTATAATTAAGATATTCAATCAATAAAAAAGAAAATTAATCATACAATTTCTTATAATAAAATATCGTAAGATCAATAAATGTTATTCAATAATTCATTATATGCTGCTGAATATGTGAATTGTTTTCTGCTGGAAATATGATTTCACGCGCACTTTTCAACTGTTTCCGCAAGTCAAGAGTGAAACTCTATCACAGATGGAAACACGATTGTTGAACGACGCATCTTGTATTTTGATGCCCCAACGATCCAGAAAGGGAAGTAACGTGCACGACGGAATCCCCCACGTTTGTTACAACGATATCGAGTCTATTTCACGCTCATCAGCCGCGCGAGCGTCTAGAAAACTTGGAAACGAAGAGGAAATCTTGTCTCTGTTCTTCCCTGTTGCTCTCATCTCCGGTTTTGACGTTGACTATGGTCCCGAGCTCTCGAGGACCTCTCCGTATGGCGTGCGACACAAAGAGAAGAGATCGTGAACACAGGGGGATCGCGCTTGAGGGAGTACAAGAATGGCTGGAAAGCCTAGCGAGAGGATGAGGGGGAGGGGACCATCATGACAACACACGCAGAAGAAACAGCACGGCGACTTTTCGTAAAGCATAATGAAACTGCCTGGTAATCTTAGAAGCGCCACACGCCGCGACCGGTCTCGACATAGTAGTCGGACGGGTTAAATGTCTCGCGAAATAGATAGTCCTATTCTCTCTCTATGGATAGACGTTATATTCTGTAACCGACACATGCGAATGTGCGCGTGTTACCATTTCAGATATTAGACCATATCCGCACCCATAGTAGTTGAAACCTCGATACGAATTTCATGCTCAAAAAGCTCGATCACCGGGCGAAGAGAAAAACAATAAAGAACACTAACATGTATAATACTCGTCTCAATTTTAGAAATACAGTGAATGCAAAAAGTATTCGTACAAGGAATTTAAAAAAAAAAAATCTTATTTGTAGTAAATAAACATTAAATTAGTAATTTTATACAATGAACATTCTGTTCTAACATAAACAAACGGGCTTCGCGTATATTCCTGATTTTAGAAGCTAAATTTCTCGATTGTACGAATACTTTTTGAGTATCCAAAAAATACAGTTTTTAATTTTCGCTTATTTTTCAGATGATATATTTTCTATAAAATTAATATACATCTGTTTAGTATATATAATTTTTAAAAACATACAGTCTATTTTATTCTTTATGAATAAATTGTTAATTACCCAGCTAGAAATAAGATCGTCAATTAAACATTGAATCGACGTCAAATTGGTGTTGAAATCATCGTATCGATATCGATTCGATATCAATTCGATGACTCATTTCTTGCAGGATAATATTTACTTTTTAAAAATAATGTTTTTTAAAAAAATATCTTCTCTGCACAAATACTTTTTGCACTCACCGTAGCTCGTAAAAATTTTTATGATATGTGTTATTAGTGCTTTAAAAAATTAATTGTTATAGCTGGTATTGATAGGTCGGTATTCATACTTAATTCTTATATTTGAGACCGTTTTAAGTGCAGTCTTAAGATGTCATAAATCAACCGTTGCAAAACTGTATTAGCATTTTAAAATCCGTATCACACAGAAAAACTTAAGTAGTAAGACGTAAACAGTAAGAGAATAAACATATTGGAGTTGCTACTATTTGTGCTATGGCCTTACGGTTTTAACTAATTGGCCAATTCGCTTACTATTTGGATTTTTTCATATGCATGGTCCTAAGATATAACTACTTAAGACGTTCTTGAAATAAGAACTGACTGGAACACAGCCATAGTCTGTTTTTGTTTTAAGTAATGTGTTAAGTAATGTCTTAAGATGCTGAGACTGTGTATATATGGCTTATGATATCTTAAGGTTGTTCTAAGAGGTTTTTTTTAAGAGGTTTCTCTACAATAAGCCATCACTTAAGTCTCAAGCCGTAAGAAATTGACCAATCACAGTCAAATGTAAGAAGAATGATCGACTATGATTGATTAATTTCTTACGACTTAAAACTTAAAGTTTAGTAATGGCTTCTTGTAGAAAGTGCAAGAAGCCTCTTAGCCTTAAATATAAGAATTAAGATCTGACTATAAACACCTGTCTGTGACTGCATACGTTGTAAAACGTTAGTTTTGCTGTTGCGATAAATTTAATTTCGCATTAAACATATAATGTGTAATATGAAAAATTATTAGATATTATAATAACATTCACTTACAGTGCCAAATATTAATAAAATATTGATAGCATCATCAACATAATATTTCTGTGTAATTGTGTCCAATGTAGAGGACATTTCGTTTGCACTACTTACGTCAGTGCACAAATAAACACTTCTATTTTCGAGATTAAAGATTTCGCTGATGTTATATTTTGGTTTCAAGATATCGATGACTGTCGCCGAAGGAGAAGCGCGCTCAGAAAGGTGCGAAGAAAGAGGAGATCGTCACGAAACATTAGTTAAAAAAGCTCACGAAACATTAGTTGGTATTCTTAGCTCTTTAACAGCACTTTCAACATCACATGCAGTCGTTAAAATTCGTTATTAAAAGTCGCGTTCAATCTCTCACTTGATATTAAATTTATGCTGATGGTACAAAAACATATAGATAATATTGTATATAAATGATAATTATAATTCCGATATTAATATATTAATTATCGAAGAGGTTTAATTTCAATCTTAATTACATTATAATGATTTTCATACAGTTATAAATTCTTTTTAGATATTTCTTTTTATACATTTCCGCTGACGTATTTAAAGCATAATTACAGCAATTCTCGTGAACGTCGTGAAAACTCTTCGTTATGCAAAACTTAAATTCAAATATAAAAATGTCTAATTTTACATTTTGGGTTGATATTAGTTCTCGTAATATCGAGATGACTGGTTTCCTAACTTATCGTGCATTTTTGGGTGATAATTTTTAGGTCGGACGCGCCAAATCGATATTCGATCGACAGACCGAAACGTAATCGACCAGACTGTAATTAAGAGCGCCTTCCTCGAAACGCGACTTCGCGACCGGCAATGAGTGAGATAAACAGGAGCGAGACGGTCGCTTTAATTTCGAATTTCTCCTTGCTGCTTTCACACGGGAGACTCACCGATTAAATGCGCGATACGAGCCACCGCGCCGCCGCGCCGACAGAAAACGCCTTTTCGATTCTTACCTGCAACAAAAAGGCAACGAGCATTTTAATCAAACTGTCGTCGAGCGAGATAAGAATAGGGCACGTCTTGCGTTGGCATTTAGAAAGCGATTTCTTTCATTCTGTCTCGTCCTTCGAGCCTCCCTTTTTTTTCGAGATCCATTGATGAATCTTATAAATAAACCGTATAAAAGATAATTTTATTTAGAAAGTACTTTTGATGCACCTTATATAGTAAACAAAATGTTTCTTCTCTCTCTCTCTCTCTCTCTCTCTCTACCCTTCTCTTGAAAAATTACTTTATAAATATCCACTTAATAAATCTTTCTCACATAATTAAAAGTACACGATACTTTTGTAAATGTCGCGGAATAAAGGGATAAATTCGAATGCAAGACGATCGAAAGTAATCCACGGTAGACTTAAATTCACTAAATTTATATTCGGTACAACGACGGCAAAAGTACAGCGGGTCGTAGCCGATCTCGCCAAAGTGCCCTGTACACAATCAATCTGTTAAACGTACTTATTTATCCTTGCCTGTCGAGACGACGAGGCAACATTGGGACATCGGGACGTCGGTGTAGCTATTAACTACGGAGATATATTTGGCAATGGTCGAGCGGACGTACTGTGAAACTGATTTTACCGGCATTAGTTAGTCAAAGTACATCCACTAAAGATCCGAATTATTTGGTCCTCTAAACTAAAAGATAAAATTCCCAATTAACAATGGATCCAATTGGAAAATTTATTAATTTATTCCGTATATAAAAGCGTAATAAATAAATGTTGAGATAAGTAAGAAAACTAGTATAGAATGAATGTTTCAGCTAAATGAGTCAGTTAAGTCTGACTGGTGCCTATCCAGCGAGTGGACACAAAGCGTGTCAGGGGTGGCTATAAATCTCAACGGGTTTCTGATCAAACGATCAACTAATACCGGACTGTGAGAGGTTCGCTCTTTCCCCCGGAGCCGTGTCAGTGCTCCTTGCCCCTTCGTCAGGAACCCACTCGGTTACGGGATAATCCCAGCTGCATTACCTTGATGAGCTCCGGAACTCCGCCTCCTTCCCATACCCCACTACGAAGACCCCAGCTCATCCCGGCGTTTAGGCAGACGTGGCCTAAAGATCGCAATGCATTACTACGACCAGTAGTACGCATGTATGCGCAATATGTACGTATATATGTATACAGGCGCATACAGGCACACGCGTAATTCTGTAACTGGCGTGTACATGGCGCGATATTGGGCGGATTGTTGCTGCTTTAAGACGCCGTAGCAGCAAGCACGAGGACGCTAGCTGCGATATATCGCGCGAGGAAGATACAAGATCCCCGAGAGAGACACCTTCCATTCAGACCGAAGCGAAGGGAAAGATCGCCTGAGCCGGATCTCGCGGAGAATTCTGACGTAGCTAATATATCCTGCATCGCTCCACCTCGGCTCTCGGGCTATCTAGATCTCGGTATCGCAAAAGCTGATTTCCGGTCGGACAACCTTCTCCCTGAGGATTACCTACGGAAATTGCTCATGGTCAGATAACACGGCTAATCGACTCGAAAGATAAAGATGTAACGGCGCGCCAAAGGAATTCCCGGTAAGACGTATTCAAGAACGTAAATAGATAACACTCGTTGTATTATAACAGAGATCAGAAATGCCGTCCCTAAAATACCGTACACAATGCAAAGTAAGTGAGCAATTAAATGAGAGTGAAAGATTTGAACTTAGTTTACTATGCTTCGGAAAAGGTACAGCGATTTAGAATACAACAGTAAACGCTTCTAGTAAGTTGGACGAATTAATAGGTAATTTAAAGAGAGATAAAAGTGAATTAACAACTGGTTTCTAAATTTAACCCTTAATCGTATTCAATTGCTCTCCTTGTACTTAAACGCTTAGGCCAAAATAGAATGCGACAGAGTACGACCGCCGGAAAGTCAACTGCGGCTTGCAAATTTGATCACGAAATGCAGCCGTCAAAGTTCTGAGCGCGAGACTTCTAATCTCGGCGAAGAAGGAGAATAAGATAGCGGCGGAAGAGAGGCTGCTAGATTAAAGGATGGGGGGAAGGGGAGGGGGAGAAGGAAGGGTTGTCAGAGGCACCGGGCTCATCTTGGTTGCTCGTCTGAATCTCTCCCTGAGTAAGCTCCAGTGGCAATACGTAACAACTATTAGCGAACCGACATTCATCTCGTTTAACTCGAGTTAGCGGCCGCGCCGTGTAAACCAAGTCCAAGCCGCGTTAGCAAGCCGCATTGCTTAATACGATCGTTGCAAGCGAGAATCATTTCGCTAATTTATACAAAGTGGTACGACCTATCCAAGCGCGTTAATCAATATTTGTTCGTCGCATATTTCACTCTCTCGCCACGACGGACGTAATGATGTCAGAAAATCAGCAGCGTTTTTAAATGCTTTATATAAAATACAGAGAAATAAGTATATAGAGAAAACCAATTTTAATTTCAACAAGAGCAAAATGCATTGAAAAAGATGAAGACTTAAATTACATTTATGAAACAATTTATCAATGTCATTAATATCGATATAAGAAATGTAGTAAATATATAAGGTAAATATAAATGTATATGAAATATAAGTAATATACGATATTTTAACGACAGATTTATTGTACACCTAATATTATAGATATCAAAGAGTTCTACAATTAGATATAGACTACAATTGAATTTCTGATCAAGGAGAAATATCCAAACCTTTTGCTTTTTCATGTAGAAAGAGAGAGAACGATAGGAAGGTTAATTTAACCCGAAACGCTTCGCTTTAGCTGAACGAGACGTCAAAGACGGCCAACAATATCGCGGTATGCACATTCCAAGAGCATTCGGCACTCATTCCGTACACGTCCGCGGCGTGGTATTATGTTATTAGCCAGATCAACGAGCGTAAAGCGGTCAGAAACGGTCAGGAAATACACCTGGAGAACTACCTCTCGAATCCCGAGAACCCGGCACCGACCGGAGGGCATAGGGGACATAAGCTTGTTAACAAGTGTACAGGATGCGGGACAACTTGTGGAACAAACCGCGCAAAATAAACGGTCAAACGTCAAACGACTTTTCACACATTAACCATCCGAAAGCACGCCTCTTGATAAACGAACTCTCTGTACGCGGTAATTAACGGTAACGGCATTAATTCCGTTCGACAAAGCGATCGCTTAACTGGTTAACCAAATACGGAGAATGCGGTTTTTGTATTACGCTGGGTCCTTCATTAAATTTTTCTCGTTAAAGAGACCGTTACCGAGCGTAACTGAATTAGCAGGGATAATGGAAATTAACTTTTTATATTCGCTCCCTTTATTATCGTCTTCTTCTTTTGCTCTCTATCATCTCTTACGAGAACTTGGCATAAAGAATTCTTCAATGAAAAAAATTATCCTTGTCCTAGACCTTTTTGTCCCTTTATTGTTTCGCGCTTGTGCTGTACACATCTCTATTTCTCCTCTGTGCCCGCAAGCCTCTTTCCTTCAATCCTTTCCACTTCGCTCTCCGGGCAGAAACTCCTTCGTCAATCCCCAAAGGAGACGCAAGTAATGCCGGGATTATGTAAACGTGACTCTAGCGAAACACGCATCTGTTTGGACGCATTCAAATTATTCAACTGACAAACAATTGGAAACATAGCTCTTGAATAATTCTAATCGATGTAAGAATAGCTCTAAATAACGTATCTTTTTTTAACTTTTAATTAATTTTACAAATGACGCAAATGGAGTATTACATTA
This sequence comes from Trachymyrmex cornetzi, assembly GCF_001594075.2. Taxonomy (NCBI): domain Eukaryota; kingdom Metazoa; phylum Arthropoda; class Insecta; order Hymenoptera; family Formicidae; genus Trachymyrmex; species Trachymyrmex cornetzi. The sequence goes on from NW_017295653.1 coordinate 2,971,741, forward strand.
TTTTTTGTTAACCATTTTTATTAAAAATATAAAATTTTATTTAAGGTATTATATTTAATTTTATCCTCTGACGAAAAACGCGATAACTCATTATACAGTTTTTTATCACTTTTTAATTTATATTATTATTTTTTATTATTACACTGATTGTTCTTCAGTTTTTTAACTCATTGATGTGTTTGTTATATTTGACTACAAATTGTCTACGATCGGTAAGTTTTGATCAGAGTAAAAATTGATTCTGCTACTTCTTAGACAAAAAAATATGTTCTTAAAGTCGTTAGCACACCCAGATTTCTCTACACGATTTTCCAACCGTTATGTGAGCAGCTCTCATTACTCTGGGAACAATTTATCAAAAAGCGGTTTACTTTTGAAAAGATGAAGTCTTATTATACATAATTCAATTTATTGACTTTTTCTGAAGAGAGCTCGTTAAATAGCTGAAACATGTTAAAATTGCTAATTTATAAGATATAAGATTTGAATAACAACTCAATGTGAATATTCGAGAGAATGTACAATTTATTTCACGCAATAACTTCTGCGATTGGCTCTTAAATACCCTGTCATTTTACATTTTTAATTTATATTATTTAGAACCCTTTATTATTTTTATTGTTTAATTATTTGTAGAAATTTCATCGCAAATTATAAGAGAGAATAGAGTGTAGAGTAAATATATTCTCGCGGGTATCAGTCAACTCGAAACTTTCTCAACTTCCAACGTGCTCTTACGCGACGATGTTACATGAAAAGACGTTAATTTACGCTACTTAGTGATTCTGTTTTGCACATGTGTGTCGCAAGATCTTTCGCAAATCTGCGCTAACGAGCAACTCATCATCAGCGCGCATCACAATATACGTAATGTCTAAAAATAAATACATGCAGCGGGATGCAAATGATGAAGAAACAATCTCGGAAATGCGTCGCAGCAATCTTCATTCTTTATCAAATCTCCTTTAATCCCTTTCTTATCCGTTAGGAAGTCGAAATCTATACGAATCCTTGTAATTGGTATCCGCCATCCTCCGCCACCTTCGCCGATGCACCATACACTTGGTGCCCCAATTTAATATGACTTATGCATATTCAATGGCTTCCCTTCGTCCGCGTCTACACAAGAGAACGGTGTGCGCACCGCCCGCCGTGAGATGAGAAAGGGAAGCTAGTCAAGTTTTGTGACTTCCTAGTTTCTGCCTAATGTATGCTAAAGTGTTAAATGATTAGAGACAGGAAAACTTTGGAACGGAGATAGCGTAAAAGATTGTCGAACCTGATCTACGCAAATGCAAATTTAATCAAATTTTTTTAATTACATCACATTATTTTCGGGTCTTTAATCGCTATATATTTGTATCTATATATACCATAATCATCGATAAGAAGCGTACAAAAGCGAGATGAGTCACAAGTTAAGTCAAATTTAAATGCAAATAGAAACAATATTGAATTATCGTTTCTACGTCAAATATAAACTGTGCAATTCTCTCCGTGATCAAAAATTATACAGATAACACACAAGTCAATAATAGTTTTGTCAAATAGATAATACTAGCTGATTTATATATATACATTTTATTAATAATAGCTTGTTCTTTAAAATTTTTCTTAATCGAAACGATTAATTTTTGTTTGAAGCCTTTTATATAATGAGTGAAAAATCATGTTAAATTCAATAGCTATTTTATATATAAATCATTTAATTATATCTAAGCAAACGAAATAAGTAGAGGAGAATTTCTTAATACATGTTACTCAAAAATCGTGTCCATCATATAAATTTGGCAAATAGATTTGAAATAAAAAAATACTATGAGAAACATCTTATCAGATCAGTTTGACGTAAAAAAAGTAAAATTTTGACTATCAGTGTAATATCGTTACCAAGTAAATACTGTCCGAGATTGCAATGATATCGATTTCCACGGAAAATTATGTATCCACGAAATAATATTCTGAATTCGAATAACGGAAAATGAAGGGGAAGAAGGGAGGGAGGAAAAGAAGAACCGGGAGACAGACAGATATGGCGCGCTGCGTAACTTTTCCCTTTATCCGCTCATCCCGACGTCGTCTGCCGGGACCCGACAATGAATGGATGTCAAAAACGCAGCAATTAATTCAGACCTGCGGGGAACAAAGGCGTAAGAATACCGTCGGCCGTCGTCTCGTACTCCAGAGAAGTTCTTCCTCGGAGACTCACCGAAGAGGGATGAGATGGTTGGTTGGGGGGGGGGGGGGGGGGGGGGGGGGGGGGGGGGGGGGGGAGGAAGTATAACTGGCAGTGAGGTAGCAACGAGCGGCAGGGCACAATAGTCGGATCATCCAACTTTACTTTGCTTATTGTAATTCAATTTCACGGGGCGTCCGCCTGTTCCTCTCGGCGCACTCGCTTGCCCGCGTTCCCTTCCTTATTTCCCTCTTTCCACCCTGATGTCTTCCTCAGCGCGAGAGAGATCCTCGTTGGATTATAGCGGGAAGGGGTGCGAGCGTCTACCAATCCGACGCGGGGGAGACGATGGACTTGACAACTGTTTAACATCCTCGCTTACAATGCCGATCCCGTGCCGGTGGTCGCGATCGTACCACGCCATTCTAGCTGCACTAGAAACCGGGGGAGTTCGCGGTTCAACTCGGTCTCTCACGTTCCTGTAATTTACGACGGCGTGTAACGCGAAGCGTTTCTTCCGCTTCTCTTCCATTGTCGCGAGCGTTTTACCTGTCTGACGTGATTTTCAGCGGGACTATTCAGAATCTAACTATGTGTGTTAAATATATATATATATATATATATGTATATATATATAGTTTATTTAGTTTGTTTCTGTGAATTACAACGTAATAAGTAAACTACATTTTTTCTTTTCCCATTGTTCTCTTGAAAGCGTGAAATGTTCGATTTAACGAAATCGTAATTGTCCGTAAATCCATCGCTAATCAATAATCAATTGCGATACAAATTTACTGCTCAATTTGAAAAATATAATCTCCAAGCCTTTACAGGATTAGTGAACGTTCCAATAATTCCTGCTCGATTAAGATACCTCGAATCGAAAACAGATGTATGAATCCCTCACGGTGGTGCCGTCAAGCATGTAGGGTAAACATCGGTAACTGCTTGGGCGGTGAAGGGTAAGAGGGTTGCATTCCCGAGCAATATCTTGCACCAAATTGTGCACGGCACGAGACATCCCCTCTCTCTTCCAAGCTCTTCCACTCATGTTCTCCGTTTCTCACTCTCGATTCGCCTCTTTCTCTCATCTAGTTTCTCATCTCATCCCCCCCCTCTCTCTCTCTCTCTCTCTCTCTCTCTCTCTCTCTCTCTCTCTCTTCCCTACCTGATTCACCGACTGGGCTTCAACCTAGGATAGCTTCGTAGCGATGCCACGGCAAATACGTGAATGTTGACTCAGCCAGCTATCAGACTCGGTACCGGCGCGCGCTTTATTCGAGCTGACTAAACATGCCAACTTAGATTGCCATAACACTGCGCGAGCTACCTGCCACCAAGACCTCCCATTTCCACCTCGGTAACGCGCGCGACGTTCTCCGATCTGCGGAGACTTTCGAACGATATCCGCCTCGGTAATATTCCGATCGTCGTAATATCGAGATTACAGTACCGCATGATGAGATGGTCAAACAACACCTGAACGATTTTTATTTATGGACAACGACTTAGGTAATCGAAATCGAAAGTATTTTGTACCATTGTGTGAGTAAAGATTGATTACATTTCAAAATAGTTCTTAATCTCGTTCTTAATCTCTACTCAATATTAATCTTTACAAATTGGAAAAGCTTTTATAGTGACGAAATAGTATCATATTTTAAAACAAGGAAGACGATTTAAAATATTATAATATAAGGAAAAAAGTTGTAAGATTTTAATTAAAAAAAGACTCCCGTCCTCTCTTTCTTCTAAAAGTAATTGAATATAACAGTCCATTTTCATGTGTAGCAATTACGGAAAAATGGATCTTATCCACTAAAATGACATTTCTTTATAAGATAAAAAAATTTTAATAATATTTAACCGAACCCGATCCAGCAAATAAAATCTACCCTGAAACTTTAATTAACCTAGATAACGAAGACTCTATGTACTAAGCGAATGTAAAAAAAAAAAAAGAAAAACTTATATTAAGATGATATAAATTTCGCGTGCGCCCGCCACTTGGGTCGCTGCTGAATTATTCTCTCGCACTTATCAGGCGCGACTTTGATCGAGCGCGACGCAAACGTTTATCGCCATCAGACACGGTTGGCTGGACTCCAGCAAGCGGCGGCTATTACGTAAACAAAGGCAAGACGAGAAGCCCGATATAAATCACACGGCGCATTATATCAGGAATTAGCCGGGCGGCGCGTGGCCACGCAGGAAGATCGAAACCGGTCCAGCGGCCGTAGACCGTTCCAGCGGAGCGTGATCCTTTTTGAGTTACCGCTTAACTCCATTACACGGCCTTTCGCTAATCTCTGCCCGCCCGCACTCGTGCGAGCAGGTGCATCCGCGCTCCGTTACCCACGACTCGAGTTATCTCCGTTACACTTCAATCAACATCGAGAGCGATCTGTGCATTCGGGTACTGTGCGGGCTCCGTTCTGACGGCGCGGCGCGACGCGGCGCGGCGCGGCGTATACATATCAATCGAGCTCTCCTTATTCGCCGCGCTTACCGCCGAAAGCTGCCTCTTCATGGTTGTGCATGGTCTATCCGGTCTATCGCCTAGACCGCAAATAAACGGGATACTCCTGATCGACTGTGTGTATCTCCCCCTCTAATGATAGATAATACAGTATACTGTACGAACAATTTCTAAGAACATCGACATACTTGAAAGAACTTGATAGATTAGAAATCTAAACAGTTAAGATCTAAATTTTCAATTCAATTCTTTGTAAATGCCAAGGAATCACGATATTTGTGACGAGCTGTGATTTTGAAAAATATCTTTAAATATTGCGTATAAAAAATCCCTTATTTGTTGCGCTTATACTATCAAAAGTCCTTCATAATTACGCATAATCCAACTCTAGACTATAAATAAATAAGATATTCCTGATTACGCGATGGGATCTCCATGATAGAGATATAATATAGTATATTGTCATTTTTAAGAACGTCGATACGCTTGAAAAAAAAATGGTAGATTCGAGATCTAAACGGTCAAGATTTAAATCCTAAATTCAATTTTTTGTAAATGTAAAAGAATTAGGACCACATAGAAAAACTTAAGCAAAAAAACATAAACAGTAGCAAATCCATGTTGATTTTTTACTGCTTAAGTTTTTAAAGAAGGAACCCTCCCTTACAATATTCGCGACGAATTGTAATTAAAAAAAATATGGTTGGACATATGTATAAATAAGAGAATGCCTTATTCGCCGCGCTTACAGGTTGCCGCAGATCAAATTTCTGTAATAGCAACCTTAAGACGTAAACTTAAGCCGATGAGCCAATCAGGATACTGCTTTAGATCTACGTACTCTAACGGAAATAGAAATAGCAGTAAATTTATCCTTAAATTCGCCTTATTACGAGGTTATGGATAAGTTTACTGTTATTTCCATTTCTATTAGATTACGTAGACCTAAAGCAATATCCTGATTGGCTCATCGGCTTAAGTTTACGTCTTAAGTTACGGTCACTGCTGCGAAATTTTGTGTACAGCAGCCCTTACCGCCGAAAGCCACTTCTTCATGATTACGTATGGTTTAACCTAGACCGTAAATAAATGAGATATTCACGATCAATGAGATTACCTTGTAATAATAGATAATATAGTATATTACATATATATGTCATTTAGAACAGCAACGTGCTTGAAAGAAAATGATAGATTCAAAATCTAAATTCCGAATTTATTGTTTATAAATGCAAGAGAGTTTACAATATTCGTGACTTGCGGTTATTTAAAAAAATATTTCTGAGCACTACATGTAACAGAATACCACTTTTGAAAATAAAGATTTCCAAATCCTATAATGGTACCTATCAATAAGTATCAATATAAGACATGATTCTAATATAATATATTATTATTTACTAAAGAAAAAGATACATAATATTTTTTAATTAGTTGCTTCATATAATAGATATCATATAACTTTACGTTTCAATATACGCAGACATAAGTTTATCTTTCTCGGGTTGTTTGCGAAGCAAAGTAAGACATTGCGTATTTTTGTCACGACTGGTTGTCAACCTCCCGAGATATCGCGTTAAATATATGTGCTACTGCATTTCTTTTTACGGGCTTTATTCGAAACGTCAGAAGGGAGGCTGTATCATCGCGCGGTTTATAACGGGAAAATTGTGGCCATTCGTTGTTATGATTCCGACCGTGATACGTGCCTCGCGATCGAAAGACACGGGACGGAAAGCGACTTACACGCGACATACGGCCGGTTATGATCGGGCGTAAGTACGCGATATAAGATGTCGTACGGGCAGTCATAAACCTGACGGACACGAGCGGACATTCCTCGCTTTATTATCTGCTTTACTACTTTAATATAATAAAAGTCGAACCGTGCGGTAACGGACTCGTCGCCTTTGAAAATCTGAACTTTATCGGTCGAGATCTAAATTCCGGATTGCTCCGTTACAGACTTTCTTTATTTTGTTATGCCACCGCTTTGGCGCTGTACCCTTTACACTACGAATATGTTATACTGAATAGTCCATCATATTTGGAAATTACTTTAATGCCGGGGACAACCAAGATAAGGAGAACGACGGCTGTTTCAATGCTAAATTATAAATACCTACTTATCAAGATATAAAGGAATGAAGGAGATTGAAACTTTTCGGTGAATTAATCTGTAGGGATACAAACAGATAGAGTGCTTTATCGAGTCACTTAATCAGTTAATAAAATAATAGATTTTTCATATGCATGCGTAAATTAAAAATTTCTTTAGGAAGGAGCGTTAGTCTAATTACTGCGGACTTTATGTCCTACGTGAATCTCGATTCGAATGCTGCAAGTTTCGCAGAAATATCTAGGTATAAACTGACGTTTCACGTCGGATGTCCTTGTCATAGGACACGCTGGCACGAGCTGGGAGACGGTTAATTGCGGTATCCCACGGACGAAACGTGCTCCGGATCCTGCAAAGGACAACACGGAACAAGCTCTAGACTTCAGGAGCGTTCCGCTTTTAAAAATAACATAGTTCGTGTGATATCTTTTGATTTTATTATTGAAGATGTAATCATCATCTGCAACATTTTTGATTATAAGGTATCAAATTGACATTGATGAATCTAAAGTGGTAGTTTTATTTAAATTTAATTTTTAATATTTCAGAAAAATGCACGAGTTTTTGAAAATATATCAGATATATGGATGTATTAACTATTTGTATTTTGTAGAATGTTCAATTTGCAGTTTTCAAGTATACGAAAAGAACGATTATTGCTATATGAACGATCTAAAAATTTACTTAGATACACAGAGCTGAAAATAATGTTGCTGAAAAATAAATAGGTACGATCAAAATAAATACCGTTGAAAATTCAAGCATGATGAATAATGCTGCAAAAAGTTTGAACATTCTAGCAAACAGTTTCAGCGTCCTACATAATTATTTCGATAATCCAATAAAATTATTTGGAGATCTAACTAAATTTTTTAATATTTCAAAACCATCCTTTCCGTATATACTTAACAAAATCAACAGTAATTGTAATGCTACGAGTAACTGAACATAAATCATTGTATATTATTACGCATTCGATATTATCTTGCTTTTAATTATCTTTATCATTTTTCACAATAATATCTCATAGCACAGAATTTTATGTATCACTCATTAATTGAAACGTCAACGTTCCAGTGCTTAATGAAACCAAGGCTATATCATTAGTTGTAATTCTTCCTTCGTAATATTTACACGATTTCGCGCAGCACGTAAAATATTATATTACTATACATTTTCGATAACACATACATTTAGCGCGATTTTCGATTGCAGGATGAAATTATACGCACTGCACGCGGTTTGTATCTCGTAAGCGCGCGAGACTGATTCAATGGGAGTTTCATATACACGAATAAGTCGAAAGGAAAAGAAGGGCGTAAGAAGATAGGAGGAACGCGAACGTCGGTACTCTTGCGAAAGGGCTCTCCTCTCTCTCCCCGAACCTCTCGTTTCTTTATTCCTTCCTTCCTTCCTTCCTTCCGCGGTGCGATATGAGACCACGCGGTGTATATTTCCTCTGGTTATTACATGCACATTCTATTATCTTGTATTCGTTTCTCCACCTTACACCGCCGGGGATCTCTCATACTTCCCCTCCAGTCTCCACTCCCCCAATATCCCGTGCCTATGCCATATTACACGGGCGCGCATGCAAGTTTAACTCTCCCGCACACCCCCACGATTCCCCTCGCTCGCCATCACTTTCTCCGTCCTCCCCCTACCTTCCCTTCCTTCCATTTCTGCCGGTTTGAAATCCAAACTCTTGGAGATTGGTAGCGGAAGGCACCGTTCCCCGCCTATCCCACAGGGAAATACATAGCCAGTCTCAATTAATGCCCTCGGAATCGAAATCTTATTTCGTGCACTTGCATTCCAACTTCCAACGGGTCTTTCACTATCTCGCTACTTCTTTCTGTCTTTCTCTATCTCGTCATTTTTTTCTTCCTTTCTCTCCTTGTTCTGTCAACTTGTTCTGTCTTCGTTGCTCTTCGCGATACTAAAGGAAATCACAAATGAATACGTAATGTGTCCCCGCCTGGGCAATCGCGATAGAAATCAGCCCAGTTGCTTTCGAGGTCCTTCGTTTTATCGGTAGTGTATTTTATTCCTTCATTATTGTAGCGAAGACATCATTTACATCTCGTGCGAGCAGAGAAAGTCACGAAATTACAATTGAAACAAAAATACTTTGCCAAAATCTGTGTCATTGGTATACTTACATGTGAAAAGTATATTAATAATTATTTCTTAAGAAATTATTGATTATTATAATTATCTTATCTTAATACATGTTATAATTAATTAATTATATGTAATTAATTGATACTTACAAGGGAAACACCAGGTGACGGGGTCAGGGATTTTGATGCGCTTTATACAGACTGTTCTTGAGCGAAAAAAAAAACGGTACGTGTCCAGCCGTTTCAGCCATTGGTTCATAGTTTCGAAGAAATTGATTTTTTAAATAGTTATTATTGTAATAATTTACATAAAAAAACGTACTGTATAAATTTAAAATATCAGTATCTTTATAAATTTCATTTAATGTTATTAGTTTTAATTACTTTTTGATTGTAATGAAATTTCATGAAATTACATATTAGTATTATAGATAATAAAACACACATTTATGGAATATTCATTATTATCATCGTTATCGTCATCGTTGTTATTATTCACATGAACACATAAATAAGATTCTAATGAAAACTGTTACGGTTTCTGATGAAATTAGAAATTGGAAATTATATGATTAGGAACAAGTAAATTATATGATTGTAATCTTTTGATTAACATTAATAGATTTATTAATAATAATAGAAAACTAATCGTGTTTTGTAGACGTACATTGTAGACGTACGGAATGATATAAATCATAAAAGTAAGAAAAACATAAATATTTATTGCATAGTGAACATCTTACAAATGAATTTTTGTTGCAGACACAATAACTTTTTCTAATATCTGGTGGAAAGCAGATTTGATCAACGTTATGGAAATAGTTTCTTTCAGGAATTAATTTTAATGAGAACCAAATTTTTCATTCTAAAATAAAATTCATTCTAAAATTCATTCGTAAGATATTCACAATGCAATAAATATTTATGTTTTTCTTGTTTTTATGATTTATATCATTTCGTACAATGTACGTTTATAAGACACGATTAGATTTCTATTATTATTAATAAATCGACTAATGTTAATCAAATATTACAATAACATAACACGCTCGATAATTTGATAAAGCAACAATAGAAAACGACTAAAACGAGCAAGAAAGTTAGATTATAATAAAATATATATATTATAAGGTTAGTCTATGTCAGGATGGCGTTGTAAACTTTGACACACTCTGAGCTATATAATTTCAATAATTTCTATTATGAGGGTCCTGACAACTTATGTTAATTTCTCTGCACCATAAATATAAGACTTTTCTTTTACCATTTGACTTTTCTTTTTGGACTTAACGGGATTCTCGCCGTTGAACGAGGATTTAGTTATATCGTATAACATCATGACGCTAACCTTATGAACATGGTGAGGTAATATTTTAGCCAATTATGATATAATTATGATTTAAGTTCAGTTTTTAATTTGCGATGAGATTATTACGTTAATTATTTAATTATTTGCTAACTGAAGAAGACTCTCTGTAGTCGAAACGTATTATGTATGAGATTTGAGTGATTTTGTATCACAAATATGTATATCTTATTATAATCTAACTTTCTTTTTTGCTCGTTTTGGTCGTTTATTGTTGCTTTGCCAAAAGATTACAATCATATGACTTATTTGTTCCTAATCATAATTTCCAATTTTTAATTTCATCAGAAACCATAACAGTTTTCATTACAATTTCATTTATGCGTTCATGTGAATAACAACGACAACGATAACGATGATGATAATAAATACTCCATAAATAAGTGTTTAATTATTATCTATAATACTAATATGTAATTTCGTGAAATTTCATTACAATCAAAAAGTAATTAAAACTTAAAAGTAATAATAACATTAAATTAAAATAATAAAGATACTGATATTTTTTAACACAATACGTTTTTCAAATTACTACAAATAATTATTTAAAAAATCGATTTCTTCGAAACTATGGGCATTCAATGGCTGAAATAGCCGGACACGTATCGTTTTTTTTTCACTCAAGAACAGCCTGTAAAAAGCGCATCAAAATCCTTGACCCCGTCACCTGGTGTTAGCCTTCTTAATAATATTTAATATTAAAAATATTGGTTAATAATCTAAAAAGGAATTTCCTCTTATTTGTGACTTAGAGCAGTGCAACTTTTCATTAATTGTATCACCACTTTATCATTTTGTTCACATCGACGATCTAAAAATCATTTCTTCATTTTCTTAGATTGAAGTTGTTATTATTATTATTGTCAACGTTATCGTTGTTATTAAATTTAGTGCGGAAACTTGTAGCTGAAAAAAATTTATAGGTGTAATTCGTTGTTAAAATAAAAAATAATGCCGTTGTATCCAAGATATTGCAACAACGATTGTGTAGGCCAGTTTATCGGTACGTGTCTTCACGGAGCCTCGACTTTCTGACCCAGTTACGGCTTCGCGTTCAAAAGCGGAAAAATATTGTGACATCTTGATCAATAAAGTTCAGGCTGCGATATACTACGTGGGTAGATTTGATTGTTTTTTTTCTTTACTGTTATTCGAAAATTTATAAGAATAGAAACTAGAATTGCGGAGTAGAATATCGCAGATATTACGACGAATATTATGACATCATTTGACCAAACTACAAATCATTAGCAAATAAATATTATAACGATGTCGTCAGTGTTTGATTACTTTGATGATTAATATTAACAATTCAACGGTTGCAAATATAAAATTAAAGTATACGGTACCCCGTATCCTTGACATTGCTGATTCATGCGAATTTATCAGTACTACAATATTAATCTGCGAATCCTATATATAATCTCGAATCTAATAAAATCTATTTTATTAATATCATTTTCGCAAAAAGCGATACTGGTAAAAAGAATCGCAGATGGAAAATGCAGATAAAATATGTTAACATCCGTAAATAATTTGCAAAAAGGAAACAACTCAATACACCGGTCAATATCACAGCTACTCATCTCGTCTTTTTTTTTGAGAATTTAATCATTAATATTAAATAGTCCTATATACTGTGTGTGTGTGTGTGTGTGTGTGTACATAATATGTAATATATATAAATATATGTACAAAGTTACGAAACAATTGTTCGTATTGTACGTATATCGGTCAAAGTATTTTTAAATGAAAAAAATGATAATAAATATAGGGACGCAATATACAGACGGGAGTTGGGCTTTGCGAAAAGGCTTAACCAAGTTACTCGCAAAGTAACAAACGCTGCGACATTACAATGTCGAAACAGTCGAAAGTCCGCGTAACTGGTGCTATGTTGGCGAGCGATTCGCATAATGTCCGAAGTATTCTGCCGGTCAAAGAGAAGGCGAAGAGAGCGCCCTTTACCGCCGCTTACTTTGGAAGTTTTCGTATCTGCTCGTGCATAAATAAAGAATATCCTCAGTCGCCCACGACCGTTTCTATCGCGATCTCTTCCTGCCTTCAACTTCACTGCCTTCCCGAACCGAACCCTCCTACCCCGCTGTTCCTCCTCGACGCCTTAAACTCTCTCGTCGGGTCTCGAGTTTCCACCCTCCGGGCGCCTCCGCTCTTAGAAACAATGAGGCTCCCAATCGCATTTGCTATTCCCCGGTTCCATCGTGCGAGCCGAGCCCACATCCTACTCCTTACCTCCTCTACCCCTTCTCTAAGTCCGCGAAAGCGGTTCGCTCGCGGATCCTTTTACATTTTTATAAAGCAGCTTAATTCGCTGCCAAGACAAAATGGCACACTCGGTACTCGCACGAGGAATCGCGTCGTGCGGAACAGGACAAGGAAATTGGGAAGAAACGAGAAAGACAGTCCCTTTAGTGAATTTAACCTCGATAAGGGATTTCGCAGATTTGATCGTTGATTCGTATTGTGCTGTTTCGTCGTCAGCAATACAATCAATTGCGAATAACAAAATGCATAAAGGTAATTACCGTAAATCAATATTAACCGTATGGCCCAGTCGGGATAATTTTGGCCCAAATTTTTAAAAATGCCTAGATAACATGCACGTCCATAATCAGGACACAAGTTGTCTTTAAGATGTCTTTAAAATGTCTTATGTTCTTATTTCAACATACGTATTGTCTGAGCATCGAAATATAGGTTAAACTTTTCCCATTTTATGGTATTTCAAAAATCAATAACGATTTTTATATTTATTATGAACCGATGAATCCGTAGGTCATTTTATCTCAAATTCAAAATTGTACATTTTTAAAAGCTTTAAGTTTCAAGTCTACATCTTCTCAGCAATAAAATATAATTCAAAAAAGTAAATAGATAACAAAGTTTTGTATTCTTTTCGCTTTCGCATCTTTGAACTTTAACCAAATTCACACTGCAATTTTTCATTTAATAATAATTTCTACCGAAATGCTAATTCCTCAAATTTTTATGTAACTTTAATTGGATGGGCGCAAACTCAACTGGCAGAAAGAGGAAGATACAATGGAACGGCGAATTCGGTAGGCGAACGAGGATATGATAAATCATAGCCGATTAGGAGCGTTAGCTACAGCGGAACGAAGAGAAAATCATCAGAGAATTTATTTCTCCGCAAAGAAATTATTACTGCTATTACGTTGGTGAACGAACATGTGTTTTAACTGACCCGAGGTTAGGCATTTGCTCACGTCATAACGAGAATTTTACAGCTATAAAATTGTACAATTATACATTAGCACTTCGCACAAAGAAGATCCCACTTGCAGAATTTTCTTTCCATAAACGTTAAAGGTGGCTAATTATATGAAAAATCAATATGAAAATTCCTTGATTATTGACTCGTATGAATAAATCAAAATGTGTCTCAATGCCAAATCGAGTCTAAACACTAGGTATAGTTGTGTGTCAAATTCTTTATTGTGTTAAAATATACGTTTCGATCCTTGTATCGGATCCTTATCAATATTTCTTAGTTACTACGTTACATCAATGTGCTCCCTAGAACAATGAGCAGTTGCCTGTTGACGATAGACATGAAGAGTAGCATAATTTTCACACATACTAACATTATGTCATTGTTCTAGGGAACACATTGATGTAACGTAGTAACTAAGAAATATTGATAAGGATCCGATACAAGGATCGAAACGTATATTTTAACACAATAAAGAATTTGACACACAACTATACCTAGTGTTTAGACTCGATTTGGCATTGAGACACATTTTGATGAAAAATCAAGTCCTAGTGAAACGAATTAATTTTCACATATAATGTAGTTTATCATATGATGAACAAAAGATGTTATATACAAGGCTTAACAATGGATAATTTTTTAGAATTCCCATGATGCGCTAATCAAAAGTACTCTGTGAGCACAAGTTTCATATTTTTGATGTACTATTATAGCTCAAAAACTTATTGAGCTTTATGTCTGTGTTATCTTTTATTTACTACATACATGAAAAGTAACTCACTTCATTCACCGAATTTTATATATATGTATATAATTGATGCGGGGCCCCTTTATTATCAATATTCTATTTGTAATCTTCGAATTTATATTACTTTGCAGTGTAGCTCTGAATCTCGCGTTATAACTTTATTATAGTAACTTTCACTTGCCTAAGGCATTTTATTTATTCGCATCTCGGAAACTTAATCCGTCATTATTACATTTATTCCTCAATATCATATAATTACATATTCGATGCTATCAACGTTAGATAATTATATCCCTCAATATTAAACATCATCTACCTTTCGTCTTCTCGTGTAGTTCGCCGCGCCTGTACTAAAATGCTGATTAATATTAACCGTGTTACTCTCGCTGTTGTGATTAATACGACGTATCGATCGGCATTATCTCAGCACGTAATTAATTCGAGAGCGTACATGGGCTTACCGTAAGAGTTATTATAGTTAGAGTCTCGTGTCTAGGTCGTTCTGATCTATGTATCACGCCTATTTTACATATATTTCACTACGATTATCACGATCGGAAATCAACATAGGTAATTAAACTGTCTTGTTCTATATTCTCAAGAAATGCTATTAGTATTTCGTTTCATTAATGAATGATAAAATCGTTCCAACGAATCATTTTATGCTTGAAACAATTATAAATTTAACGCAAGAAATTCTCTTTTCTCTCTCGTATAAAAATGATTTAATGTTTCCCCAAGAAAATACCTTCATAGTTTTACATAGGCTTGCGCATTCAATATAAGGAGCATCAGTTTGATATCTTTCTTCAGTCGGATTTCTGCTGACGTTACACGCATTCCTTGCTCTATCGACAAGCGTCAAAGTGCATCCGGCCAATTCCTGTCGGTGGGTGCTGGCCTGCGTCATAATGTTTCGGAGGTTCTCGGAGGCAGCGGCAGCAAGCGCGCCGCGCCGCGCCGCGCCGCGCCGCGCCAGTTCGGTTCGGCAGTCGCGGTTTTTGAAAGCCCTCTCGACGCAAAACAGACGGCGAGGTTGCACACGAGGTCCAGGCTATCCGCAACCGACAGCGCAGTAGAGACTGCGGTTACCAAACCGCAAGCTACTACCGCTCCAACGGTGGCGAAGGGTCAGCAGGGAACCAGCGGTCCAGCCGGAGCCAAGGCGCGCACCGACGATGCTGTAAACCCTCTAACGAGCTTACTTCCCCGTAATATCTGAGCGTTTTAGTTCAACCCCGAGACGCGCTAAAGATAAATTTATTTACGATTAATTTCTGGCTCTGACGCGCCGGTCCAGAAATTTTCGAGTCGAGGACGCGAATTTTGCAACGCACAATAAAATTGAAAAGTTCTGTTTTTCTCGGCAAATTACATAAACGTATTTTTTGCATATCTGGCAACATCCTTCTGTAAGGATAGAGATTTGCAGTCCAATTGTAAAGGATTAATTCAAGCATAAAGATAAATGTGCGTTCAATTTCATGTTTGTTCAACGCTTTAAGACAATTGGCGGATTTTTGGAAATATACTTATTTTATTACTATGGGCGCCTACAGTCGCCTTTAAACGATTTCTATATATGCACGGTAAAAAATGATTAATAATTGAATCAACTCGAGTTGAGATAGTGTGTCCGATGAATACACCTAATACTCGAATAAATAAATAAAAAATAAATGAAAATACTCATTCGAATACACTTATTTTTTATTCATCAAGAAACGAATAAATATTTTTTTATTCCATTTGAATGAATATTTTTTTGATATGATTACGAATATTTTCGTTTCGTATTCACTTTTATTCTATATTATCCGCACAAAGCTTGCAAGCCTGCAAGAAAAAACAAATCTATAAAATCAATGGCTACGATTACACCGTGTGTTTAGTTCGCGGTTTATACGATCTTATACGAAAAATGTGTCCTTGTTTAACCTATAGGTTGTACAAAAAGACATTTTTATTGAGAATAAATAATATATCTCGGAATTTAATGGCTACAGACCATAATGAAGGACCTGCCCAAGATATCTTATAAAATGTTTATAACATTACTGTGATGTAACCGGAATTATATTGGAATATGTATGGCGCTGTACCAAATAGATATTTATAAATAAAAAATGCATTGCTTTCTAAAATATTTTTCAAAATTTCCTTCATAAAATCTAAATATTACAATGACGAAAATTAATAAAATTAATTTTTTTTATTTAAAGTCATCACAGTGCCGGTTATAGTTAAGGGGTAACGATTGCTTATTAGAGTTTTCTTTTTCAGTTTATATTTTGTTTGAATATGAATACTTGTTAAATATTCATAGTTTTTTTTGTGAATAAATATTTTTTAAAAGCCCAAAATTTTGAATGAATATATGATTACATTTTTTTTATGTGAAAATTTCGAATAAATATAATTTAAAGCTCAATTACAAATTTTTGTATTCATCGGGTACACTAAGTTGAGGTAAACCAATTCAATCTCAGAGTTAAATATGGCGAACTAACTGTCGAGTTGCGTCAAAAAATATTTTAATGTTCCTTCAATATTTTCCTTGTGTTAAATAAACATTAAATTTAGTTTTATGAAATATTTATAAAATTAACACTAAACTTTTATTGGTAGTGCACAAACGTAATTGTATCGTCAACTAAAATAATTTTATGAACACGATGAAAATCAATAAATCTGCAGTAGAACAGATTGATTTTAACATTTGACTGGACTATTCTACAAAGTAACGAGAGCTCAATAAATTGTTGATAGTAACAATTTTGAAGTAAACTCTACTTTGTGTTCGAGTGAAGTAAATTTAATAATTTATCTAATAGAATAATATATATTCATTAAATTTATTTAATCCCGTTTTACTTTTGAAAAATAATTTAATTAATTAAAACTTCCTATCAGATCGATTGATTAGTAGCCGCACTGAAAAAAATGTTTGTCGCCACGATGTAGCAAAAAAATGTTTTGACCATTCGACTACCCTCACACTTTATACAGGTAGATGTCGAATCTCTTATTACGAGTACACGCGCTATCTGTTGATAGCTCCGCAAAACGCTCTCTTGCTTTAAATCAAAGTGAAGTATCGTCAATAATTTATCAAGTTCCTGTTACTTTTACGTCCTGTTACTTTTACGTTACATTTATGTTCATTTACTACCAATAATGATTTAGTCAACTTTGTAAATATGCTTATTACTATACCACTTCATCATTAAATTACCTAAATAATCAATTTGATGTACCTTTTTTCATACGATTGATTTGATCGTTCATGTAAACACACAATTAGTACACGCAGTTCAAATGATCTTTCCAGTAGTTGAATAAATGTCTAATATTATATTAATACACTTAACAGTTCAGATCGGTCAACCTCTAACTTTTTGACTAAATTTTTGAGTACATTATACTATGTTATTCATGTGTGATTCGATTGTTATTCTTTTTAACTTAATTCGAGTTCACCTAACACAAATCCGCAACCTTGAGACTTAGTTCTTTACACCTTGAATTTTGTTTATGTAACAAGCGACTTTAAAGCCCATTCTACAATTGCATAAGCGTAGTTGAAGATGATTGTAGTTGTAAGAATTAATCAATACAGTCAAATATGAGGAAAATATTCGATTGTGATTGGTCAATTCTTACAACTACAACCACTTACAACTACGCTTACTCAATTGTAGAATGAGCTTAATCTCTCAACGCATAGCGCTCACAATTTAAGATAATATAAATACAATATATCATTCTCTTTTACTTTAAAAGTGACACAACTAAAAAGATTAAAAATAAAAAATTATTAAATTGCTTCAATTCAGCGCGCGATTTACAAAATAAAATATGTACATATACTTGTAAATTTATACAAAAATATTTAAGCATTAAGATCCATTTTGACCAAATATAGAATTTCTTTTATTTAAATAGATAATTCTGATCAGTTCAAATTCATATTATAATTGTTCAAAAAATTAAGATTTTTAGATCAGGGAAAACACTATATTTTTCAACAATAAGATTGGAAATAAGACTATTTTTCGACTTAATAAAAATTGATTAATCAAATAATGTCGGTAAAAAGAATATATTCTTAAAAACATAATCAAATGTCGATTTTATCAATTTCTTTCACAATTCTTAAATATCTTTTTAAGTTATGACGATTTTAATATCCTACAAAATTATAATAAATCGAGAACAATTAATCAAAATTGACATAATTCGAAATATCAATATCAGTTTATGTTTACTTTGATCAATTAAATTTAAACTAAAACAATTCCATCTTCAAATTTAACAATCACTAAAACTGTCTTTTAACTGTAAATGTTTTCTAAAAAGATTCTTTTTATTTGCAAAAAAAAACACAACTTAAAATGTATACACTTTATCAGCATTGCAGCACTTGAAAAGACTTATTTACTTTATGCTTGATGCTTTTTTCTTACTGTAAAGAATAACAATAATGTATTAAACAGTAAAATATAATTTAGGTAATTACTTTGAAACGTGTACGCGACTTGTACAGCTGTACCGTATACATTTCGCGGCAGAGATGGTCGTAATGAAAAGATTAATAATTGTGTACGACACGAAACGCTTAAGTTGTCGCGAAATAACGGAAATTCATCCTATTACGCAAGTCAATAAATACGAGAACGGTACGCGCACCGATTCATATAAACGCTTTGACTTATATTTCCCCACGACCGTGGAAATTGGCCGTGGAATATTTACGGGGTGGTTTCACCTGGATCTTCTTCCTCTTTTCTCGCGACATCCATCTAAGGAAAGCTCCCTTCGTCGAGTCTCCTCGCGTAAGTGCGTGTGTCCGTGCGTGCGTAGACCACATAGTACCAACTCAACCTCGCGATCTCTCGAGCCGAGGAAAAAAAGATGCCCCTTTATCCTCGCACACTTACAAAGCCTGTCGTCGTCGATTGTAATAAAAAGGGGAAAAGTGGCTACGGGGTGGCGGAAAGGACGAAAAGGGGGTCGAGGGGAGTGGGCCGAGGTTACCGGGCAAGGAACGCAATCGAGCGGGATTAAACCTTCTCGATTGCTTCCAACTTCGCGCGAGTTTTCTTCCTTTTCCCCTCCCCTCCCCTCATGCCCCCTCTTCCGCGTTTCGTTGCGGTGAAAAGACGGCCGACGATGCGATGGTGTGAGGGGTCGAGCCGATTCCATCTATCCCCGATGCTCCTCGGGGTTAATTGGACATTTTTTATTGTCAATTTGTGATTGAGATCGCCGGGGGTCTTTGTCGCCTCGAGGTGGGAATAACGTTGAGGCAGAGAGGCGAGGGAGTAGAAGCGATCCTGAAATGGCGCTTTGTCGGTGAGCTCGCATTAGGCTACCCTTTGTACCTTATCGAGGGCCACGGATATAGTCGCTCGTCTTGGGAAAGCCGTTCTGCGGGCGATTGTTCGGGAAGACCACAAGGCGAAATCTTCTATGATATTATCTCGCATTATTGATGCGAGAACAGTGATCGCTAACACACTCTAAGCGTGTATAATATTTTAATGTTAATAACTTAAGCTATCGTTTTTCTATTACTTTATAAAGAACAAGTAACTTGTAATGAAAATTATAAGAAATTATAGAATAATAAACCCGATACATCATCGATATCGGTTTTAAAATCAATAAGTATTTATGAAGTAAATATTAAAGACCGTATCAACCTTGGTGCGAATTTTGCAATAATTCGAAACTTGAAATACGACATGAAGTACGACATGAACAAGAAATCGCAAACGAGGTGAGAACGAGATAAGAGCAAGGGATAGTGAGAGAGGTAGATGCAGAACGAGTGCGCTTGCTAGACCGGCATATTGCAACTAACAGACGGCCGAGCGCAAGACGAAAGATGAGCGATGAAAGGCAGCGAGACAGGATCCCTAGCTAAATCGCGCGGACGCACAATGCGCGCTGCGGAAAAAGCTCTGAAATATTAAACGCGCAATTACCAGGCCTATTCAGGGAGATGCATCCCACGCGACGCGACGCGCGCGTCACGACGCACATATGTGCAGAGAGGCAAAGGGACGAAGAAGAACGCCGCGCCGGTGGACAAAGGTAGAGGGAAAGAGATGCGAAAACGCGTGCGGAGATAGACACAGGCTGCATTCCTTCTCTTTTACCGCGCGTCGATTCAACGCAGTGAAAAGCGCGCCCGGCGAAGAGCTTTCGAACCAGACGTGGAACTCGCGTAGCGGAAAAAATGGCGCGCTGCACATAGTTATCCTCCCTCGTCTCATCCCTCCCCCCCCTTTCTTTCTCTCTTTTTTGCTATTTGCGTTGAGTCACGTCATTGTTTCCGTTTTTTTATTCACTATAATCCATTGCGAAATGTCATTAAAATTGACTGTTAAGTATATTAGAAGATGGGATATGCGCCTTGCTATTAAATGACGTACAACAAAGGATTTCTGAAAATTGCTACATTACACCGATTCTTCAATTGTCTGCAATGGAGATTTTAATTGTAATGGGCTATACGCGATGTACATGCGTTCTAACTTATCTCGTTTTGACCCAGCTTTACTTAGCATTTCCATGTAGAATTATTTAATCTACATAAAATGAGAGGGTAACCACTAACTAAAACGCTGTCCTACCAGATTTTATGATTTTATTTAATTTCATACGATTCCATTTGATTACCAATCATTTCATCCGGTTACAAATAATTTTTGATCCAGATTCTAAATCGCCACTTTTTACATTACTTTCAAATCCAATGTATAAAAGCTATAATTTTTTCATAATTCCTTAAGGATGTGGTCAAAACATAAAACTCTGATCTAAAGAAAGAACAAGAAAAGGATAAGAATCAACGGAGATATATATATCTGTTTATAAAGATCTGTTTAAGCATTTTTCGTAAATCCATCGGGAATGTAACTTTTATTGCAGCAATCAAATACAGATTTCAAAGCAGCATTCTCTCACTAGCGTATTTTCGGAACACCCGTTACATACGCGTATGCATACGCTCATAAGACAGAGGAGACGAGAGGTCGACGGCGCATCACGTATAGCTATACATTATCTAGCAGCCATTTCGGTGGCATCATGGCGTGGCCGTCCGGAGTTTACGGGCTGCTCCATCACGCGGAGCTTAGCTTATCTCAATGTGACACAACATATCTGAGGCTTCCGTCTCCCGTCGGCAGGAAAACTACTGTCAGCTGCGACAGGTGGTGGATTCGGAACAATTCGCGGTCAAAGTATACGCGGGCATAGTAGTGCGCGGTCGCTCGTTTTAGGAAGTTCCCTCGAAGATTAACTCGGCGATTTATCGCAAAGAGAAGGGTGGGTTCGGACAATGTAACTTCGGAAGCCGATCATTATTGCGACCGTCGCAGTCATTTCGCTCGTTTGTAACTTGGCCACGGTGACTTAACTAATTCTCTTTAATTTTCGCAAAATATTCTCAGTGTTGACCGTTTGAATCAAGTATTGCGTAAGTGTAACATTACTTTTGTGATTATATAGAAAATAAATTAAACTAAAGTTACTGTTACGTTGCATATTAATCCTTTAAGATTAATAGAGTACATCAGCACATTTTTGAAAGCAATTTTGCAAGGATAAATTAAGAAAAGTGTTTTGACTAATATTTTCTATTAATATTATCCCGAAAACCCAGATCACTTGAGATATTTTTATATTCTAGCAGCGAAAAAATATGCATTGTAAAATATTGCTTTATATATCATTTAACATATTTTCTTTTTTTTTTAATAACTATTCTCATTCTATTACAAACCTTTAGATGCAAATTCATCAAAATAACTCGCAATAAAAAAAGCGTTTATTAATTAAAATCTCTCTCTCTCTCTCTCTTTACTTTTTTAAGAATACTGTCTCTCTCGTAGTAAGTTTCTTAATTTCTTAACGTGATTATTCCATTTGACATTTGTTTGATTTATTTACTTTCTTCAGAAGATTGTAACTAAATCCGTATCCATAATATTCCTAAATATTAATGAATCAGAAAACAATCAATAGTATACAACATAAATATGTTGTTAATAATAGCAGTTTTAATTGGGACGTAAGGATACTTTAGATCGTTTACATAAAAAAAAATCAAATAACTATTTCCGAGTTAATGTCCAATCTTCCTCGAAAACAGTAAATCGATACTAATCTGACACAGTATACGAGTATACGTTAGTGGGGCAGATTAAAATGACTTTACGAGTCGTACCCGTGTACAGAAGTACATTCTGCTAATAGTAGCGAAAGTGATATTCTTCGTATTCCAAGCGTGACCCTGAAGCGAGAGAGAGACGTATTTTTTTCTCGGGAACATAAGCTCCCCCGGGAAGCTCCGCAATCATAAACGCACTCGAATAGCACGAATAGCGTGAACAATCTCTGCTCGAGACTCGGGGAGACCTTCGGGGACGAGGAACGACATTGCACAGAGAGTAGAGACGCCACTTACGCCGCGCAAACATTCCACCTCCGGTTCACGTCATCCCCCTTTCTTCGTGTTTTTCTCGCCCGTATAGCCGGAAGACCAGCGAACGAAGAGGAAAGTAGGCGCGTCAAAGCGCGGCGGAAGGAGAAAAAGCTTCGCCGGAAGGTTACGTGAGGGACAAGGGGATGGGCTTCTCGGGGTCAGCCTGTGTCCACAAGATGCTACGTGGGAGTGGGAGGACAGGGGAAATTGTCGTAGGGTACACAGCCGCCATAACCGACGAGTCGCCGCGCTGAATGACCCGGCCGCGTATAAAATGCATGGGATTTCACTCTAATGCCGACCAGGGAGTTTGCCCGGGAGCATATTTAGCTCTGCGCAGATGTATGTAACAGGTCCCTTTTGAGCCAAGGGACGCAAGCACGAGATGGGACCGGGACTGGCCAAAGGATGTGCACACATCTGTAATCCTTGCTCCGGTCGGAATTACGAATAGGCCTCGTGGGAGAACCCTTCAATGACGTCGGTCGATCCCTTAACATTCAACCCCGTTGACGACTCTTGCGTCACTTACTTGCGTACGACGTGCCGTTGCGCAAATTTATGTATTCTAAGGTTATTGCGCGGATATTCCTTTTTCAACCTCGTATCTTAGCTAATTATTCCAACTTAGATCTTTCTTTTACATATTCATTGCGCATTCTAAAGAAGTTCTTTACCCTTAACATTTCACGATTCTTCATTCTTTCATTATTCCAAACTGATTAAATTTTGTGAAATGACCTTCCGCATAGCGTGGTAGGTATAATTGGAGCACAGTATAATTAAAGAATTATAACAAAAAAAATCTTCTCTGCAGTTAACTTTAAATTGCAATGATATTGCTCTAGTGCAATTACGTTCGTGAAAATTAAAAAAAATATTGCAATCAACTACGAGAGAATATAACATAAGCCGTAATTTAAATATTTATGAAATTCGCTGATTTTACTACATAATGTGCAAATATTTTTTATTCATTCTTAAAGTTACACTACAAAGTTAATCTTTAACTGGTTGGATTTATATCCACAAAAGAACCGAATACAACATTAGAATAACATATATTTTAAATCCCCTAGAATTAAAAGTTAAGATTTAATGATTTAATCGTACTGGAACATCGTCATCTCAACCAAGCATACAATGTTTAAGATCTAGTCTATAATCTGTTACCTAATCTCTACGATCTAATCTATATTCTATGTGTCTTCTTCTTTATCCATTCTTTTAACTATATTATACTTTAATCTTTTTGTCATTCTTTGTAGTTATCTGTTGTATATAAATCGTAAACGTAGCCGAGCAGTTTTCGATAGTTTGGGGAAAAAGGATATCGTTTCGCGCGATGTTTCGAAAAAGTTATTTCCGCAACGTGTAAGTTTGACGATTCGGATTGCACGCGCGTGCTCGCTGGAGAAGAAGAACGAAGGCGTCACGGGGGACGACAAGCCGGAGGGTTTCGCGAGGCAAAGTCAAACAAATCATATAAGATAACATTAAAGTACGACGACGCGGCGCGGCGGAGAGGAGGCTGTCGTGCGATCGGGGGTGGCTGCGTATCAACGATATACTTGGCGCCCCGTTCGATTCGAGTGAGTGGATATCTCTCACTCAACGGACAAAACAAAACGAGTTTGTGAAAGGAGGAGTACGCGGTATGGCTGTAAGGGTACGTAGGTAGAGATATTGCTATGGTGGACAAAGGGAAGGGGGGACAGAAGAGAGAGAGAGAGAGAGAGAGAGAGAGAGAGAGAGAGGAGCGAGCGAAGGGAAAACTGAACACCCTGGGGAGTCGACAGCTCGTTACGCGAGACATGGTGCAACTATCCCGGCTTTTCCACCCTCCTTCCCTAGATTTTCTCTCTTTTCCACATCTACCTTCCTTTCTCTTTCTCTCTCCCGCCCCTTTCTTTACTCTTACTCATCTCCGTCTCGTCGGTATCTCTTTTCTGCCTTTTCGCTTTCTCCATCTTTTCCTCCCTCTTCTTTGCATCTCTATTTCTTCTTTCTCTCGCGGTGCCTCTCGAGCTCACAGCGCGATTGGAGTAATATCCTCCGCGTATGTATACATATATACAACGTCTGTGTGTCTTGCGTATATGTATTACTACTCAGTAACAAGTGGGTATTATACCGGGGATTGGCGAAGCCATTACTGTCCCGAACAGTCGCCCGTTCCGACTAAGGGGACGACGCCGCGCCATCGATGGCTAGCGCGGTTTATGCGTTGCACTAGTTATCCGTCCCTTATCCTCGGGCTTGCTATAGTTTTCCAGATCGTGGTTACGACGGGTTATCGCGTTGTACTATCATCTTCCCTGCTTACCTGAATTATGTAATAGTTCAACTCTCACATTTAAACACCCCGAGCACACTCATGACGTTTGCGTTCGTAGGATCAATGAGATAGATCAAGTAGATTGCACCAAACAGATATATATTTTTAAAAGCTATATTTACGTTGTGCAAAATTAATCCTTTTTGAGGATTTTTACAACATTAAATTTTGTTATCACCTCAATCTTGTTTTACTTCAAAAAGAGTACTTTTAAAATAGATTCAGCAATCAAAATATTAATTTATCTACAGCAAATTTTTTAAATAAAAATTTTCAACTCCTTTATACCAAATTTCTAAATGCTAATGAAATGTTTTGTTTACTTAGCATTTAATATATCAAGTGTATATGTAGCATTTGACACTGTGATTCCCTCTCAGATATAAGCTACATTTATTTTTGAATGTTAACTTCCTGCAAAAAAAAGAGAAAGATTATATCATGTATCCTTGATTAAAATGGATCTCTATAGTTGCCGCGAACAGATCTATGCCTCCAATTCGTTTCCTTGGATACAAAACTTCCAGACAATTATCTGAAGTACGCCTCGCATTTTCTCAAAAAGCGGTAAAATCCTTGCCGGGGTCTTTTTTCGTGCGTTCACCGTAAAGGAGCGCAGCAAAGAACTGAAGCAAAGGAGCGGCGTAAAGAGGGTAGAAGGGGGTAGAGGGGCTCGGTAATGACTGTCGCTACTTTTCCGCCGTGTCGGAAGCGCATTGCGCCATTTCCGTCAGACCGGAAGTGCGGTAACAAAGCGCTTCCGGCATGCGGTCTCAAGGAGGTTGTTACGACGAGCGCAGGAGCACTCGGTGACATTTCAATGAACTTTGCGGCGGGTACCGTTCTCCTAAAGTTCAGCGGGTCTAACGTAGTAACGTGCGTTTCGGGTGTTGACGAACCGGCGGTATTAAGTGTCCTATTGTGTGTCCTCGCGAGTGATATTAACTTGACTTCCAGGCGAGGCGGAATCGCGTAAAGTGTGTAGCCGAGCAAAATCGCGGACTATTAACCTCATTCTTATAACAAGAAGACATTCGTTAGTTGAACGTGCTACTAGTCGAGTGCTTAGAATCGAGCAGACTTGTTTCCAGGCTATACGAGTTACACTCGACGCGACGTATACGTGTATTACAAATCACAAATTGTTGAGATTCATATTCAGATCCCTACTCAAGGAACAATAAATATGAAATTTATTTGATCGATTTTCTCAAATTACACGTTTGCAAGTAGATATTAATGCGTGTACGCGACATTGATAGGCGTATCCGCGCACGGATATAAAATAGAGCATATCTCCTCTGTAATATATTTACGGTAAGTTGCCGTATATCACGGAATCGCGCCAAACACGTGCGAGTGGAAAATAATTTCCTGGCATAGTTTCCGATCTCGAAGCGTGCATTGGCACAATTTATTCAAATCTTTGCAACGCGAAGATGTAAAATAAAAGTGACGCCTGGGGAAAAGCTGGCGTTATTTTATGAAAATTACATCTCTCGTTTCATATCCGACTCCCAAAACGTTGAAGCTATATATGTATGTTGCACTCGTTACAAACATTACATATAACGTACAGTGCCAGTTGTATTATTTCGAGCATCATATGCATTTTCACATTAGCCTGTGTAACCTGCAAAATAAATGTCGTATACTACATCCAGAAAGTTTGGAAATTTGAAAATATTAGTTCCAGAAACTTCGATTATGAAGTCATCAATTGAATCACGTCGCGAGAGTTCGAATTATCCGATCTATACTAAAATAGTCTTATTATTCGTGACCTAGATTTTAAATCCAAGTTTCCTCTATCTCTAATAAATCAAATTCATTATTCTATTTATAAGCATAAATTTTTAGTATAATGTTTATCAGGTCATCTTAAACGATACTATATTAAGGATTATTCGACAGATCTTTACATCGTAATGATCGTTTTTTATATTTAAAATAATCTTTATAATACCAAGGGTTTTTGATTTTTACGTTGTAACGATCGTTTATCTTATGACATAAATTTTAAACTTTAAGACGTAAGGTAAAAAGATATACAAATCAAATTAATTTTATACCATCGTGAAAGAAATAAATTTAGAACCATCAAAGAACGAAAAGTAATCATCATATACAGAATAAAAAATATATATGTAGGTTACTATCTCCGATATTAAATTGTCTTGAGGCCTTGTCGAGTTATCTCCGCTTTATATTATTTGTGAGAATATTTTATTTCTCACAGCCAAAGTTCCGAAGTTGGGATTCAAAATTTTGGCACTGAAACATTCTGCGTTTGTGATAGATGAGATTTAGTTGGAACTTCCAAGCAAGGTTGTCATACGCAACATAAAAGTGACGTTTGTCCTGATTTCAAGTCTGCACCAAAATGTTCTATTTCTCACAATTCAAAATTTGTTTTCCCCGATTTCTGGCAAATGTTTCTCAGCCCGAGATTGCCAGACACCTTATTCTCAGATTGTCGAGACGCGTGATTACCGACGGCATTCGCGGATCGTAATTTCAGCCACACGCGCGTCGTAAATTATGTCCCTTCGGGTTCTGCCACCCAAATAAAACGCTGAAAGGGTCAGTCAAGAGGGATTTGTGAGTGAAGAAGCTGGCCGGGAAGTGGCGCGTACGTGTTATAAAAACATATAAAATGCAATGGTAGACAAAAGTGGCGAAAATAGCAGTAGGAAAGATACAGAGTATGAAGAATAGCAAGAGAATGAGAGTTGGGGAGGAGGAGAAGGAGAGAGAACGTGTCACGTGGGAGAAGAGAAAGGGTACAATTAAAATTAGCGCAATTCAGTCACTCGCCGGTAATTCGCATGCCTGGCATTTATATTATTAAGTCGCGCAAATTTCTCTCGTCACTCTACCCTTTTCGCTTTCGTATGCGTGCACTCATACAACTATTCTATCCTGTTTGCCCTATCAGCTATTTCACGTTTTCCACGTACCGTTATATGCTTTCCGCGCGTTTTCTCGGCGCGACCGAAGCCGTTGCCATGATTATCGTCGCCGGCAAGAAAGTAATCCCAGGTTTCGAAGCGAATTACGTTTAATTACTCTTATTGCTAGGGTCAGTCGGCTTTATTATTCCCTCTTCAATCACGCCCTCTAAACGCGTCGTCATTTGACTTTTTAAGCTGTCTCTCCCGCCCGCGCCCTACGTCGACTCTGCCGACGCCACGCCGACGCGTTTCCACATCCGTGCTTTTTCTATGCGTGGCAAAAACACCGCATTCCAAATGAACGTGCGAGCACAGCTACGAGTAATTCTCGTTAACCCGTTATTTCACCCTGCCACGCCGTAGGCTGAAAGAATTGGTATTATAAACGTCAACGTCAATTCGCTCGTAAATGGATGAACCATTTCAATTCTTCATGTTAGAATCATTTTCGATAATGTCCCTAATGGTGATTTTCAGTGCTTCGTTTATATCACTTTGTTATAATAATGTGCTTCTATCAATAATGTTATTTTAAATATTGGATTAGGGAAAAAGTTTCTTCGTATTTTTTAATTCAAAATTGTATATACAATATCTTCGTCAAAAATGAACGAAATTTAAATTTAAAAAAAGGATTTTAAAGCTTGAAATCTCTACTTTCGAAAGGTTACCATATTTTTTGAGTTTCTGTGAGTTTGATAATTTTTACATTTAAAAAACTACAAGCTAAAATAGATGAAAAATTCTCTTTTCACTTTGGGGGTCTCTCACGTGCCCAAAAAAAATTTACAAACATTTTCGATTACCTATCGTGAAAGTTTGAAGCTTTCCCTACAAAATCATTTTTTTTTAATGTTCCTATGATTTTTTGTTCCTGAGTTATTTGCGAGTTAAATAAAGGAGCATTCTGACTTCGATTGCTCATAACTCCGATAAAAATCATATCGCAATTTAAAAAACAGATTCTTAAAGCTGAAACTTTGCTCTAGCGAATGATATAATTGTAATGAAAATTTCGCAACTAATGAAAAACTTTTGCAAAAAAATTTTTTAAGTACGAAGAAACTTTTTTCCCGACCTAATATAAAAAAGGTTATTTTTATTTAATTGTTATTCGTTATATTCATCGTCTTGCATTGTGCAACTAATTATCAACCTTTAAGGCCCATTCTCATAATATATGGTTACCTAAATGTTATATCAAGAGATTCATCAACGAAATTCATTTATTAATTTTATGATAACCTTTAATCTTTAGGTAGCTGGCCATATATTGTGGAAATGGGCTTAACTGGATAGAAGTCAGCACTCCAGCCATAGATTTATTAAAAACTTATATTGGAAAAGGAAATGACAATTAGTATTGTCCAGAAACTTTAAAGTTCATTATTTTTACATTCCCCTCTCCTACAAGGCATAATTAAATTTAACTATAACATAATATACTATATCAAAGTAAAAAATATAAAATTAAAATTTTTTAAGATGTTCTCTGAACAGCCCTTTTGTTCCTCTACTTACATAAGGATTAAATAACACAAAACATATACGGTACATATAGAAGAAGAAATTCAAATTATAATAATGACATATTAATGCAATAAAATAATATCAATAAAAATAAACAAATTTTCTTACCTTTGGATGTGTTCTCCTAGGAAATGCTACCTTTGGGTCGATCTAAAACAAAGAAACGTCGAAAATTATATAAGCTACTAAAACAATTAATATAGAAAAATGTCATGAAGTAACGTATATAAAAATTTATATATAGCAACTTGTTTAAGTTTCTCGATGATAAATCTCAAACTGCCTCGAAAGCTCTGAGTTCCGCTGAGGATATAACCACGAAAAGAACATTATGCGCCACATGCGAATTCAAACTCGGAGACAAATCTTGTTCGCCTGCAAGTTTTGTGGGAGAAAGGGTGAGGCAAAGGGAAGAAACAAATATGAAAATATACGGCAAACAGAAGAAACAATATGAAAATAGGTATTACACGCAAACGCAGTGGGAAAACGTGCAAAAGAGAAGAAACAAGAATAAGCGAACAAAAGGGGAAGCTCTCGGAGGACTGTTTTCCCAGTTGAAATCCCCATTACAATTAATTACATAGTAATAAAGAGTAGGTGCTCGAGAACTCCGAACCGCCTAACCAAAACCTCGGCTTCTGCCGCCACTACCGCCGCCTTTTTTCACTTCGCGGACGATCCCGAGGGGCATGAACAAACTAAGTTGAACATAAGAGCACCTTACGTTCTATGCTTTGCTAAAAAGGTTGAAACTGTCCTGACCGCTCACGAAACCATAGAATTTCCAGTGCAACAGATACATAAATTCTGACGCGGCGGATCGGTTCACTTTGACGCGCCTTTTTGTTTCTTTAAGACCGACAAATCCTTAAAACTAATATCTTTCTTATATTTAAAGTTTATGAAATGGATGGATTTTATATAATCATCAAAAAGATATCATAATAATATAAACTAAATTTATATTATATGTAATATTACATTATTTGTATTATTAGCATCATTGTGCTCATCATTGTATACGACTTGCATTACTTACAGAATTATGAGATAAACAACATCATGAATATTAAGCTCATGGAAATCCGCAGGAGTATTTATTGTTAATACTAGAATCTGGAAATACCATCCTGCTACTTAAACGCGGTGAAGGGATCAGCTGATTCTGCCAGTTGTTGTAATGCTAAATGAAACAACGTCTCTTGTCTTTCTCTCTCTCTCTCTCTCTCTCTCTCTCTCTCTCTCTCTCTTCGCATTCTCAATGCATATTCAGTGCTAAACGTGACTACTTAGTTTTGAATTTCATCATACTATGTTGTCATCGTTTTGCCAACTAGAAACCTATTTCGAGTCATAATAGAAATTCTTTCTAAATGTAAAATATATTTACAGCAAAGAAAAAAATTAATAAATATACTGTACATTCAACAAAAATATTAAAATTAAATATAAGGAATTCTGATTTGTCGAAGTAGTATTAATGCAAATAACTTTTTATATTATGTCCAGAATTTGATTACGTATGACAACTAAACAAAAAATACTCTACTTTAAATCAGCAATTCAACAACCATGTTGTGATAATCCTAGAAATCCTCAAAATGGCCCTATCACACTGCAGTTCGCGGAAACTTACTCATGCAAGCTCTAAAATTTTGATTCTTCTGTTTTACATCGGGCATTTTCGCGAGACAACAATCTCGATTAGTATTATTAATTTTTGGCGCGCGCTTGCAATTAGTTTTAAGAGCGTCATTGACGCGTTATAAAAAAAGTATATTCTGTAAAAGCGAGAGAACACGAGTTTTTACAATTATTCTCTAGCGCCAGGCTTTCTCGAAACAGAGAGCGACCGACACCCCGGGCGGTGAAAGCCACAAACGTGGTAATGACAAGCAAGGGAACCCGCTCGCCGCCATCACCACCACCAGGCACCGTCACCGTCATCATCCACCCCTACGCAACGCGGTGCGCGGCGCGGGGTTCTCTCTCTATCTCTCTTCCCGTACTCAGAAACCACTCCCGTTTGCATAATCCCCTACGGCGAAGTTCACACCGGTCGCTCGCACGCTCCCGGACAAGAGAGGTGTCTCGACATCGTCGACGACGACGACGACGACGACGAGAGACGTGAGACGAGAGAAAGTCTTCCCGCCGTTCTTTCGCTTTGGTAATACCTCTTCTTCTGATCTCGTCTTTCGATATAAGGGAAAAGCAGTCGGGGATGAAGGAAGTGCCTCTCAAACTTCACTACTGCACCCGCAGGAGCTATTTGCAACGGATTTCGTTGTAGACGTCCTCCATGCATCGTGAGGATACGAAGTTGCGAGCTATGACTATGGTTTGGATACATATACATATTAAAAAATTGGAATAACCGATAATATTCCTATTTCATAGACGCTAAACTAAACAAAACGGAAAAGGTTTAGTTACTGATAAAAAATTAATCTTCTTGTAATATTAAATATAAATTATTACAGCTTTTATAATTTATTTCTCACAAGTTTATTCCTTTGCAATATTAACGTTTAATTAAATTTCTGTAGTCTGTTTGATTCGGTTCTTCTGAATTGATTTTATGCTTGTATTTGACATATTTAAAAAATTTAATGTTTTAATTCAAGATCTTTTCCTTGTGATATAAATTGCATTGCAAAATAATAATAAATACCAAAGAGATATTATCTGCCTTTTTGTAACTGCTTTTCTCTATCTGATGTAATAGATGTCAACGAGACGCAATTCGTGGTCGTTCAGTCGATCAACGTGAGATTTTTCGATGTCTCATTCATTCGATTCGTCTCACCGAACAATAGTTTCGCGAGGGCAGAACAGAGAGTTGGTAACGAGGAGATAGAAACCGAAACGAAGAGCGAGGAAGACGGAAAAATATGTAAACGCACGAAGACACAAGTGAGAGAAAGAGAACGTTGCTAGGAACGGAGAGGTAGCATTACCGAGAAAAATCGAGAGGCTCGAAGCCATTTTCGCAAACATAACCCAGTTACCCGATATCTCGCGAAATGATCGGCCGCCAACCATCGTCGTTGTCGTCGTCATCGTCGTCGTCGTCGTCGTCGTCGTCGTTGTCGTTGTCGAAGACGATAGAAATTCAATCTGGTTGGCACGCCTGGAAATTGGAAGAGCCACCTACCCCTGGATGCTTCTACCCTGAAGCGGCGCGGTAGAAAGGAGAGCCTCGAGTCGGATCGGGAGCATTTGGAAAAGTAATTCACGACGCCATTCTTCGCGACCCCCGTTCACCCCTTCGCCACCATCCCCTCGTCGCGACCGTAAGCGGTGGTCTCGCACCGAAACCTCAATCCCCCGCTCCTCGCCCCATTTCTCCCAGGGCAAACTGTGCATCCGCGGATAACGCGAACGAGAAATTTCACAGGCGAACTCGCACTAATTCCGTAGGAATTCGAATGCTGGTTAAACTGTTATATGAGGTATGTGGTCGTGCGCGCCCATATCAAAGACAGAAGAGACGCGGAAATAGCCGGGGAGGCCGTATAATGTTAAAGTTTCAATTATAATGCCGAGAACGAACGACTTCTGGCTCGAATTACGAGCAACTTTATCAAATTCCAAAGCCGACGGACACACAAATCATTCGAAAGCAACGAATATCTATTTTTGAAAATTCTGCTAATGTGCGGATCTGTTTTTACATGTAATAGCAACGTTTAATCTTAATCGATATTTGCAGGTGCAGTGGACCCGGATATTTTCTTTAATTGCGTTGTGAAAAATTGTTTACAACAAATAGTTTTTTACAATGACGCATAATTTTAAATTACATGATCTTATCCCAACGATATTTTTCGCAATAAATTAACCCTCGAACACACTGGATCTTTCGTGTCCACATGCACTAAAAATAATTATTTTTATATTTTAATAAAATCAAAAACTGCTTTTTTCTTCAAAAATCAAAGTTACAATTTTTATATCAAAACTGAATTATTTTCTTTTTCTGGTACAGAAAGTAATTTCCATAATTTTTCTAAACATTTTTTCCAATGTTTGCATAGCAGGATAATTTAGTATAGTAGAGACCTTAAAGAATATGTGCGAATTTTTACAAAATTTTTCGAGCACTTAGAATTAGAAATTTTTAAGAGCCTTAAAATCGAGTCGGACACGAATGATCCATGTGTATCGTCCAAAGGTACCGAAAATAAGTGTGTGGTTCGAGGGTTAAATGATTTACAGTTCTTAAGATGCTTGAATCAACATCAAACTATTAATATCGTTCTAAGATAATTATCAGCATCAAAAATTATTAAATTACTTATTAATTTAATGTGTGATATTACTACTCTAGTAATGACTACTTACTATTCATGATTGCGCTTTAAGACCGAAAAAGATTTCGGCGGTTTGCAGAATTGGATAAGTATATAAATTCACTCTGAAATATTTAAGAACTAAGATTCTCTTTGACCGAAAATAGATTTATTTCTCTTAATTGATTTATTCTCGTCGATCTAACACGTATTATAATTATTATTCCTCGGATTTTGATCTTCAAAATTACAAATAATCTCGTTCAATTACATTAACTTTAAGCAAAGATACATTAACTAAAATACACTGGATTCGCGAATATGAGTTAATAAAATTTCAGAGCGAATACCGATTAGGATTAAATCGAACAGCGATTACGACAATAATGTTCTTAATAATATCTTCAGAATTTAAGTGGCTATTGCCACTATTATTTCGATGAAATAAAAAGCAGCGACTTTTCCTTAATACCACAGATAAATCACAAGAAAAGAAATTTCTTTTAATTATGTCCTCAATTGCCAAACACTCTTTATAGCGACGAAATTCTCTGGCTATTTATCCACCGCGTAGTTTCTATTTCTACGGCGGCGCGGCTTTACTGTTGGCTCGTTAGTTATTTAAACAGAGAGCGCGTTTATAATTTATTTCTACTCCGAATTTCCGTCTCCGTTCGGACAACATCGAACTCGCGCAGAGAGGCAGCCAGT